>NW_024426119.1:17791610-17920625 GCF_017311325.1 Ursus maritimus
CAAGTGTTTGAGTTTCTTCCAAATTTTCCCTTGTGATTGAGTTCCAATTTCAAAGCATTGTGGTCTGAGAATATGCAGGGAATAATCTCAGTCTTTTGGTATCGGTCGAGAACTGTTTTGTGACCCAGTATATGGTCTATTCTGGAGAACGTTCCATGTGCATTCAAAAAGAATGAGTATTCTGTTGTTCTGGGAGGTAGTGTTCTGTATATATCTATGAGGTCCATCTGGTCCAGTATATCATTCAAAGCTCTTGTTTCTCTGTTGATTTTCTGCTTAGGTGATCTTTCTATTGCTGAGAGTGGAGTATTGAGGTTCCCTACTATTAATGTATTATTATCTGTATGTCTCTTTATTCTGGTTAAGAGTTGGCTTGTGTATCTAGCTGCTCCCTGTTGGGGGGCATAGATATTTATAATTGTCGTATCCACTTGTTGGATATATCCTTTAAGAATAATATAGTGTCTTTCTGTATCTCTAACTACAGTCTTTAGTTTAAAATCTAATCTGTCTGATATGAGAATTGCTACCCCAGCTTTCTTTTGAGGTCCATTGGCATGAAAAATCGTTCTCCATCCCTTCACTTTCAGTCTGGATGTATCTTAAGGTTCAAGATGACTGTCTTGTAGACAGCATATGGATGGGTCATGTCTTTTTTTCCAATCTCCAACCCTGTGGCGTTTTATGGGAGCATTTAGGCCATTTACCTTGAGAGGGATTATAGAGAGAGATGATTTTAATGATGTCATGTTGCCTGTGAAGTCTTTGTTTCTATAGATTGTAAATTTCTATTCTGTATCACTCATGGCGTCTTTTTACTTTTATAGAACCCCCCCCCCTTAATATTTCTTGTAGGGCTGGCTTGGTGGTCACATATTCTTTCAGTTTCTGCCGGTCTTGGAAGGTCCTTGTCTCTCCATCCATTCTGAATGAGAGCCTTGCTGGATAAAGGATCTTTGGCTGCATGTTCTTCTCAGTTAGAGCTCTGAATATGTCTTGCCAACCTTTCCTGGCTTGCCAGGTTTCTGTAGACACGTCTGACATTATTCTGATGTTCCTCCCTCTGCATGTGAGGATTCTCTTCCCCCTGGCTGCTTTCAAGATTGTATCCTTGGATCTAATATTTGTGAATTGCAGTATTATGTGACGTGGTTTTGGTCTGTTCTCATTGACCTTGGGAGGGGTCCTCTCTGCCTCCTGGACATGAATGCTTGTTTCCTTTGCCAGATTAGGGAAGTTCTTAGCTACAATTTGTTCACATATCTCTTCTAGACCTCTTTCTCCACCACTGCAGGGATGCTGATGATTCTGACATTGGAATGTTTCATTGAGTCAGTAATCTCTCGTAATCTACGTTCTTGAGATTGGATTTTTTTGAGCCAAGTTTCCGTTTTTACTTTCTCTTCTACCATCCCATCTTCCAATATACTAATTCGTTCTTCTGCCTCATTTACCCTGGCCGTCAGAGTGTCTAGTTTAGACTGCATTTGACTCATAGATTTTTAATTTCTGCCAGATTTGCTCTCATTTCTGCCCTTAGAGATTCTATGTTCTTGTTAATATTTTCGTCAATATTTTTTTCAGGCCTACACATCATCTTGACCATTGTTACTCATAACCAAATTGTCAGAAATGGAGTTCAATCCATTAGTTCTGTGGCAGAGGCCACAGTCTGTATCTTTTCTTTGTTGGGGGGCAGTCCTCCTCCTCGTCATTCTGATGAGTGGTTGCGGGTTGCACAGAGTCCAAATTATTAGACAGGACCCAGGCAATGTGCACTTGTTTTATAGGAACCTTAGGGATGTGGGCTTCTTGATTTTTCAGCCTGCCTTCTGGGGGGAGGGGCCTGCCATGCCGATACTCAGGCAACCCTGTTTGGGTAGAGTTGCCCTGCCCCCCCGTAAGAGGGGGTGGGGATGGGCACAATGTGAACCCGTATTTCCAGGCTTTTGTTCTCTGGCGGCTTTCCCTGGCGGTTTTCCCTGGCGGTTTTCTGTGATTCTTCTGAGAGTCAGAGCAGCAGTGGCCGTATCCTCGCCTCTGTCTCAGAACAGAGATCGCAGTCCGCTCTCCATGAGCTCTCCTGGCCACTTTAACTCTGTTTCTGTCAGTGCTGCTAAGAACCCTGCAGCGTCCCGGGCTGTGCGCCCCACAGCCGCTCTCCCAGCCCTCGCTTGCAGGGCTGGCACATCTCTGTCCTTTGTGCTTCTAACACTGCTAGCTGCCCCCGGTTCCCGTGCATGCTCGGGAGCGCTGGTTTTCAGTCTGGTCGCACACGTGCTCCCGAGCTCCCCGTCTCAGTCTCATTTCTTGGTGGCTGCCGGTCCAGGAATCTGGCCCGTTCCCCAGTGCAAGTGGCTACTGCTTCCTGGCGCCCGAGTGTGGCGGCTCCCTCCCCCTTCCCTTTATCCTCCGATATCTTTGCGCGGTTTCTTGGCTCCCTGCTTTGTACCTCAATACTCAGCGCTGGAGATGTTCGTTTGTAGAGATCCAGATGTATCTTCGTCTGGGGCTGATTTCGTGGGTGTTCAGGATGGTCTGGCAGATATCCAGCTCGATTCAGGGGACCAGCTGAAGAAAAGTTCCCTAGTCCTCTGCCATCTTTTTCCTGAATAACCAATTTTAGGAATGGATGATAGGTTATCACTGTAGATTTATACAAATATTTGCTAGATCATAGGATATTGTGATCTTTTTGATACAAATAAATTTGGAAATTTAGATAAATTTGTAAATAGAACATTTTACCAAACTGACTGGCATAAGTTGTAACAGAAACCTAAATGTTTCTATAAATTTTAGAGATATTACATCTATAATTAACCTTGTTCACAAAGAAACCTACATGGCTTGGTGATTGGTGAATTTTACCAAACACTCAAATGATAACACCAGTCTCATGTAGGTTTGCAGAATGGCAAAAGAGGGAACACTTCCCAATTGATTTTAATCAGATCAGTACCCGAATAGGATAAAAAATTATAGAGTAATTTTTCTCTTGAATTTAGCTACTGTAATCTGAAATTAGTATCAAATCCAATGGCATGTGAGAAAGATATTCCATCTGACTAAATTTAACTGATCCTGGGAATACAAAGTTGGTTTAACTAGAAAATCAATAAATGTAATTCATCCCGTTAAGAGAATATAATAGAAAAACCATATGAGCAGAAAAAGCCAATTGATATAAATCAACATCATTCTAAGATTTAAAGAAGAATTAGGAAATTAGGAATAAAATGGAGTTTACAGTAACATCATACTTAATGGTAAACATGAAACACTTTACGTCTATTAAGACAGGGATGTTTGCTATAGTATCTTCTACTTATCTTTGTACTGGACATAATTAGCCAGTGCAATAATGCAAGAAAAGTAAATGAGAGGTGTTAGGATTGGCAGTAAAGAAATAAAACTTTATTCCCAGATGATATGATTGTGTATGTAAAAATCCAGAAGAATCTATAAATTGTAAGTTCAGCAGTGTTGTTGGATGTGACGTCAATATACATTAATTGTATTTCTGTAAATCAACAACTAGAGAATGAAATTTTCAAAATAATTTGTGCAAGAGCATAAAAAATTCCTAATGAAAGAGGTATAAAACCTCAACACTGAAAGAAAACGAAAATAAACCATTATCAGTATAGTTTTTAAAAACCTAAGTAATTGGAAGGATATACCATGTTTATTGAAGACTCAGTATTGTGAACATGTCAATACTCTCCAGGTTGATTTTTAAATTCAGTATCATCCTAATCAGAATCTCAACCAGTTTAATTGTGACACTTGACAAGTTTATTCTGAAATGTATACGGAAATGCAAAGTACCAAGAATGGCTAAGAAGACCAAAACTGGACACTTATTCTCTAGGATATGAAGAATTATTATAAAGCTACAATAATTACGATAGTGTGGTTTTAGCACAGAATAAACAAATGGATCAATGGAATAGAATGGAGCAGATCTTCTCACCCAGAACATTTAAACCCTAATGGCCTAAGGCATCTGTCACCTGTAATGAATTAACTAACCTCTTATCGATCTAAACAATACCAACTATATACTGTCTATGAGAAAATTGAAATATAGTCTTCTGTGGGGCTTAATTCCCTTATGGAACCCCAGTTTGAGGAAGAATGGGATGTATTCAAAAACAGATCCATGCATAGATGCACACTTCAACTTTATGACACTGCAGAGCACTGTCACTGCTCTGGTACTGCAGAGCATTCAGAAATGCACAGTTTTATAAAATGGCACTGGATCAATTCAGTAGCCATATGTACAAAAACGAACTTGACTTTCACTTCACACTACATACAGAAATCAATTCTTGAATGATTGTAGTCTAAAAGTCAATGGTGAAACAACGTTTTGAGAGACTAATATAAGAAAATACCTTTATGTCTGTGCAGTAGGCAACATTTCTTAAAACATGACACAGAAGTCATTGACAATGAAGAAAAAGATTGGTGAATTAGAATACTTCTCTTCACCTAAAGAAACCACAGTGAGAGTAAGTACAGACTATAATAAAATATTGCAATGCATATAAGCAAAAGACTTGAGAATATATAAAGAACTTTATGCAACAATAAGACGTAGACAATTTAGTCTAAAAATGGGCAAAAAATATTGAAAACTTCACAGAAGATGTAGAAATGACTCAAACATATGAAAAGGTCTATTTCATTTTAATAATAGGGAAACAAAACCCCAGTGATTATTACACACCCATAAGAGTGGTTAAACTGAAAAAGAATGACAAGACTAAAAAGTGTTGCTGGGATGTGTGGCAGTGGGAGTGCTTAAGCACTATGAATGTAAAGCTGTGCAAAGCATTGGAAAGCTGGCATTTTCTACTACATTTGAACACAGCCTACCCTGCGACTCAGAAATTTCACTCCTAGGTATATATCCAGTAGAAATGTGTGTACTTGTCCTTCAAATGAAAGTCATTTATTTGCATGTTAGTTATTTGGAATTTGGTGCACTGTGTTTTGGAGAGGTAATACCGTAAATTGTGATTGGCTTCATACGTTGGTTTACAAATACTAATACCTAACTCCAACAAAAACCCTTGTAAATATATTGCAGGCTGTTAGAATAAAATATGTAGACTACCTAGAAACTTAATCCTCATTTATATTATTTTTATGAAAGAAAGCAATCTTGTGTCATAAACATTTACACCTACAATAGTAAGGGCAAGAAGGATACATCACAACACCAAGAATAGCTCTCCTCTTACCCACGATGACTGTCTCTTTGGAGGTATAGGGTACTTGTAGCTTGTTGATAATTAGGTGAGTGCATCTGTTCTAGTGAGAATGAAGATGTGCTCAGGGCACCCGGGTGGTACAGTTGGTCAAGCATCTGACTCTAGGTTTCAGCTCAGGCCTTGATCTCAGAGTTGTGAGATCAAGCCCTGTGGGCTCTAGGCTCAGTGCACAGTCTGCTTCAGACTCTCTCTCCCTCTGCTTCCCCCACCCCCACTCTCTCTGTCTAAAATAAATAATATTTTTAAAAAGAATTAAGATGTGCATCTAATTAACATCTAAGGACCCTTCCAACTCAGAATTCTCGTATTTGGAATTATGACGGCACATTAAAATGGAAAGGTGTATATGGCATATTGTTTTCCACTATAGCTAGGGAAGGGATAGATTCAAAAGCAGTTTAGAGATTATCTGGGGGCAATCCTCATTTTTAACAGATAAGTAAACAAGTCCAGAGAAATGAAGCAAACTTGCCCATAGGGTCATTCCTCTTCATCATCATCATCAAAAAATAGTTACCATTCATGGTGTTTACTGTGTAACACGTACTTTTCTAAGCTTTTTATATACATTAACTAATTCCCATAGCTACACAAAACCGAGGTACAAAATTCAAGTAACTTGCTTTAAACCACTCCACTATAGTTCTTTCAGCTCGATAGCATTAGTAGCTGGACAGAAGTTTTAACCAATATTGATAAAGCATCTTCTCTGTGTCACACTCTGGCAAAAAGATTGTTAGTGATGATTATTGGAAATAAAAGTGTTGATTTGTCTGGAAAATTAATTATAAAATGCCTCATTTCATACGCATTCTGATTTTTCTTTGGGTGAAGGGAGGAAAGGATATTGTTTTCAAGGTATTTAATAATAGCTTTTACAAATTTAGAAAAAAGTTTTTAAATTTAGAATATAGACTTTTAAAATATTAAGAGAAATATGGTCCTCAATTTTAAATTTCTTTTTTTTTTTTAAACAGTATTGAGCTCAGAGAATTGGAGAAGAAATTAAAAGCAGCTTACATGAATAAAGAAAGGGCAGCTCAGATTGCAGAGAAGGATGCCATTAAATACGAGCAAATGGTAATCATGTTTCTGGTCATTATGTTTTCTATGTTTTTAGCTAAATTTAGGAAACCAAAAATAGACCAATTTTGTGAAAATTGCTACATACTATAAAGAATTTACACTGCTAGTTTTCCTAAATACTTTTATACTTTTCAGATCCTTAAGGTACAGGAACTCATAGATTATTTAATAGTGAGCCTTGTTTAATTTAATGTTAGAGCCTTTCAGAGACACAAAGAATGAGGTTGCTGTTTAGAATGAATAGCTATATTCAGTAAGTCCGAGCATTCCTTGTGGTCTCTGAGTATTCTTTGACAAACCAATACAGTACAAGTTGTTAGTGTGATCAATATATTTTAGAAGGTTATTATATTTTGTATTTGTTAAATGTTTCAAAAATTAAAGTGTTTTATAATTTTAGGCAGAAAACTTGCCTGTTTTGTAAGTAGCTATGTCTTCTTCCCCTGTTTCTATTTTTGTCCCCTTTTCTAACTCCTGACATACTGCCAAGTTCAGGGAAAGAGTTATTCTTGGGCAGAGGAGTTTCAGACACACTCAACAGTAGTGTTATACAGTAAATGTAGAATAGGGTTTATTGAGTTAACACTTAAAAGCAGGTGCACACCATCACTTGAGTGCTCATGGTCCCACGGAAGGGCTAGATGTAGATGAAAAGTTCTGACTGCAACCTTACATGGTCTTGTAAGTTCCTTTATCTTGTTTTTGTATTATTGTGTAGAGCATTTTGGTGGTAGAGTTTCCTCTCTCCTAGATCCCTTTCAAAGACGTTATGTAGCTATTAAAGAGAAGAGGTAGAGGGAAATGTTCTGGCTTTCAAAGTTGGTCTGAATATAGTATAGGTTAAAAAGAAAAAAGCAAGCTGTAAGTTAGAGAGTAATATGTATCACAGACCAACTTTTTCTTAAACCTGTATGTGCATTTTATCAACCGATGTGTGATATCAACACACACATATTGACGCACACATACAATTAGAGGAATAATATCAAATATTTAACCAGCGCAGTGTGATATAGACATCTCATACGAGGAGATGCTGGCCATAGCGATGTGTGGGTGCATGTGTGTTAGAATAGGAAAAGTCTGGAGCATTACACAGCATGCTACTGACTGGGATGGCCTTTGGTTTGGTAGGTTGTAGGAGAGCATGAGGAGACTTCATTTCCTAGGACATGTAGTTCTTTTCTAAGCTCGCAAAAATAAAGTAGAACGTAAACAATGTGCTCTTTGGCTAGCAGCTGGCAGTTTTATCCTAATATTTGAGGTTTCTCAAAGCAATTGTACATTTTAATCTGCCTCCTTAAAGAATTGACACCATTTTCTAAATAAAATTGGTCCACAAAACTTAAACTCAAATAGTCTTAGAACTTGACTAGGTGTTGAGACATTTAGGTGCTAGTTTGGGCTCTGTCTTTCTGAGCTTTAGCCATATCTGTGAAATGAGAATATTGTATCTCTATAAGCGTATGGCAATGTGTACATAAGTGTTTTTATCATTTCTCATTTTTTTAAAGAACCTGGTATAGCATATGATAAGAAAATAGAAGCAGAGAAGGCGTTTTGGTCAAGTCCTATTAATCGCGTATATGGTTAAGGCGTCAATTAGATCAGGAATGGCACTCAGCATTCATATTTTAATCTGTTTCTCCTTGTCTGTTTGATGCTATTAACCTATTCTAGCATTGGATTATGATCATAATGGTAAAAGGTAATAAAAATTGCCTCAGCATATTTAATTTATAACTTACTTGGTTAATGATTTCAAAATGTTCAAAACAAATAAGGGGTTTAACGTAGTTAAGAAGCAAGATTGTCTCTAACTCAGAATGGTCTTGAATGAGTGAGTTAAAAGCTACAGAAAACAGGGGCACCTGGGTGGCTCAGTCGTTAAGCCTCTGCCTTCGGCTCAGGGCGTGATCCGGGTGTTTCAGGATCGAGCCCCACATCAGGCTCTTCTGCTGGGAGCCTGCTTCTTCCTCTCCCACTCCCCCTGCTTGTGTTCCCTCTCTCACTGGCTGTCTCTCTCTCTGTCCAATGAATAAATAAAATCTTAAAAAAGCTACAGAAAACAGACACAGTGGTGTATATGACTCTTTTAAGTTAAATGATTATAAAGGGCATTTAATAAATGAGAAATGAGAGACTTCAAAGGCCAGTGGCAAGAAAGTAGGTTTAGGCTGGAAGAAACATGAGAGCTGCTCAGAGCTGTTTAATGGTAGATCTGTCTGAAAAAGAGTATGATCCTTGCTGTAAATGGCAGCTGACGCACAATGGAGCTAAAAATTGCCTATATCCACTTTTAAATAAAAGAAAAAGAGGACTGCTGCTTTTTAAACATAGCACGAGTAAAGTACTTCTATTTGCCGGTTTTCAAATGTGGAGTTATCAGTTATCCTTATCCTGTATTTCCTTGAGACCTACTTGAAGGAATGGGAAAGCCTCTTTAGGGTTTGACTCCTCACTCAAACCCTTCAGGTGACAGTAACTTTCTTTAGCTTTTTATCTCAACAGATGGAAATATTTTATGCAATAGGCTTTATAATATTTCATTACATCTGTTTTGAAATATTCTATCATACTGTGCACGCATTTGAAAACGGAAAGATGAATCTTGTTTTAAAAACAGAAACGTGATGCTGAGATAGCTAAAACCATGATGGAAGAACACGAAAGAGCAGTAAAGGAAGAGAATGCTGCGGAGGACAAACGGAATAAAGTAAAAGCACAGTATTATCTCGATTTAGAGAAACAACTTGAAGAACAAGAAAAGAAAAAGCAGGAAGCGTATGAGCAGTTACTAAAAGAGAAACTCATGATTGATGAAATTGTTAGGAAAATCTATGAAGAAGATCAATTGTAAGTTTATCCCAGCTTCTTTACATGCCTAAACATTGAGATGCGATTTATCTTAAGTTTGTTTTGAAGATGTAAAGCAACTGAACAGTGCCTAGTACATAGTAAGTCCTCAATAAATGTTACAGTTATATAAACTGAGATCAACTTGTTTCTTTGTAAGTATGATAATTACCTGATAACAAATGTTTATTAAGTAACAGAATGATTAAACCTTTGTTTTTCTTAAGTATGCCCATATCATGTCAGAGGACTTGTATTCTGATCATTTCTTTGCGAGACAGCTGAAGTATAGAGTGCTGCTGGGCTTATGCAGACAGGTTGTTGGCCTTTTTGAAGTGAGATGCATAAAACTTCATTAATAGCTTAGAGGAGAGGTGTAAGTAGTATTTTACTTAGAAGATTCATACCTATCATTATATTTCATGGCACATAGTGGATATTCAAAATGTTTGTGGTATTAATGAATGAATAAACTCTTAAGTAGAAAAGCTGTGGGGTGCCTGGGTGGCTCTGTCAGTTAAGCATCCGACTCTTGATTTCAGTTCAGGTCATGATCTCAGGGTCATGAGATCGAGCCCCACGTCAGGCTCCATGCTCAGTGGCGAGTCTGCCTGAGATTCTCCTTCTCCCTCTGTCCCTCCCCCTGCTTGTGCTTGCTCTCTCTCTCAAATAAGTAAATAAATAAAAAGAAAAACTATTTTTGCCCACATTATTATCAACTGAAGGAAATGACGCATTTTTCAATATTATTTCTCTTACTGTAAAACTGCACTCACTATTGCTTTTTAGGGAAAGACAACAAAAGTTAGAAAAAATGAATGTAACTCGAAGGTATATAGAAGAGTTTCAGAAAGAGCAGGCTCTCTGGAGAAAGAAGAAACGTGAAGAGATGGAAGAAGAAAACAGAAAAATCATAGAATTCGCCAACATGCAGCAACAAAGAGAAGAAGATAGGATGGCAAAAGTTCAAGAAAATGAGGAAAAAAGGCTACAGCTTCAGAACACGGTATTAAAATAACCACTTTAACGTTGGAGAAATTCTGAAATACTTGTTACAGAATTTGTTTCCTATTAACGTTTGTGTGTTTCTTTAAAAATTTAATAGCTGACTCAGAAATTGGAAGAAATGCTGCGGCAACGTGAAGATTTGGAACAAGTGAGACAAGAATTATACCAGGAAGAACAAGCCGAAATACATAAGATGAAACTAAAAGTAAGTTTTGGAAGGAAAGAATGATTAACATAGAGAAGAATACATTTTGAGATGAAGCAGTAGAAAAATGGTAGATCTAAACCCAACCACATTGATAATTACATTATGTGTAAACAGTGTAAACGCTAAAATTGGGGGCGCCTGGGTGGCTGAGTCAGTTAAGCGTCTGCCTTTAGCTCAGGTCATGATCCCAGGGCCTGGGATTGAGCCCCACATCAGGCTCCCTGCTCATCGGAGAGCCTATTTCTACCTCTCCCTCTGCCCCTCCCCCTGCTTGTGCACGTGCTATTTCTCTCTCTCTCTCTCTGTCAGATAAGTAAATAAAAGCTTTAAAACAAAACAAAACCCTATTAGAAGAAAAATTTTCAGGCTGGATAAAAAAGCTAGACCTAGGCAGCAGTTAACAAACAGCATAAAAGGTGTGATTCAGCTGTCTTATCTGTAAGAAACACAATTTGAATATGAAGACATATAGTTTAAGTACAAAAGGATGGAGAGGGCTATACTAAAAACTAATCAAAAGCAAGTTAGGATGGAAATCGTGATGCTAATAGGGTAAATTCATCTAGTGGATATAACAGCCCTAAAGGTGGATGAACCTTTGTAAAGCTTCAAAATGGTTGAAATAAAACTGAAAAGAGAAAGAGACAAATCTATAATTATAGGTGAAGATTTCAATATTCCTTCTGATGAGTATACTGAATAAGTAGTCAGAAAACCCCAGGACATAGTGTTGAATAATATATTCTGACCTCAGGTTAGGAGGACTTCCAGTTTTCTAGTTGGGTTGTTTGTTCGATGATTGTAGAGGTTTGAGAGTTCTTTATGTATTCTAGATGCTCGTCCTTTGTCAGGTGTGCAGGTTTACAGAGATTTTCTCTTAGTCTGTAGCTTGTCTTTTCATCTTCGTAGCAGGGTCTTGCTCCAAACAAATCTTTTCAGTTACTATGAGGTCCAGTTGACCAATCTCAATTTTTATAGATAATTTGACATCAATTCTAGGAAGTTTCTGCCTAAATCCTGAAGAATTTTTTTTCCTAAAACTTTATTACTTTTACATATGAATCTGTGATCTATTTTCAGTTAATATTTTATATAGGGTATGAAACTTGGGTTAAGGTTTTTGCTTTTAGATGTTCAGTTGCCCCATACCATTTGTTGAAAAGATTTTCTATCCTACATCTAATTGCTTTTGCAACTTTATTAAAACGTGGTTGAGTATATTTGTATGGGTTTTGTTCTGTTGACCTATGTATCTGTCCCTCCACCAATACCACACAGTTTTGGTTACTGTAGCTATATAATCATTCTTCAGATTTACTTTATCCTTTCCATATACACTTTAGAATAATCTTATCTCTATCTACAAAAATAGCCTTCTGGGATTTTGATAGGCATTACATGAAATCTAAGTATCAATTTGGGGAGAATTGACATGTTCACTATGTTGAATCTACCAGTCCATGACCATAGTAGGATTCCCACTTATTTAGATCATCTTCGAATATTTTCCTCACTGGTTTATAGTTTTCAGCATACAAATCCTATATATGCTTTGTTAGCACATTCCATTTATGATGAAATTTTAATTTCAGTGTCCACGGACTCATTAGTGAATTAACTGTTTTATATTTATCTTGTATCTCACAACCTTGCTGTATTCACTTAGTAACTTTAAGAGGTTTTTTTTTTTTTTCCTGTATATAGCTAGTCATGTTTTCTGCGAATGGGGACAGTTTTATTTCTTCATCTGTATTGGTTTTATTTCCTTTTCTTACTTTATTGGACTGGCTAAAACTTTTAGCATTGGCTACCACTATGTTGAGTAAGAGTGAGGTGATAGACATCAACTTTCTTTGTTGCCTATTTAAGGGGAAAGCATTCTGTTAATTGTACTTTGTTTTGTGGATAGATGCTCTTTATTAAGTTGAGGAAGTTCTCTTCTATCCCTATTTTTCTGAAGGTTTTTATCATGAAGGAATATTAAATTTTGTCAGATGCTTTTTCTACATTTATAGATAAGATGTGCTTTTTCTTCTTTACCCTGGGGGATTACATTGATTTTTTTGAATACTGAACCGGTCTTCATTCACTGGAATAAATCCCACTTTGCACTGGTGTATAATTCTTTTAATATATGGCTGGATTCTATTTTCTGATATGCTAAGGATTTTTTCATCCATATTCATGAGGAATATTGGTTTTTAGTTTTCTGTTTTTATACTGGTGTCAAATTAATAATATTTTCATAAAATAAATGGGGAGGTGTTCCCTCTTCTATCTTCTGGAAGATTGTATAAAATTAGTTTTAATTCTTCATTAAACATTTGGTAGACTCTCTAGGGAAACCATCTGGCCCTGGAGTTTTATTTTTTGAGTTTTAAATTATTTATTCAATGTCCTTAATAGTTATAGGGCAATTCAAATGATCTTCATTTTTCGTTATATTAGTGACTTGTGGTTAAGGAAGTTATCCATTTTGTCTCAGTTGTATTATGTGTGTAGAATTGTTCATACTATTCCCTTATTATCCTTTGGATGTCTGCAGGGTCTCCAGTGCTAGCCCATGTTTCATTTCTGATATTGGTAATGTGTTTCTATTTTTGGTCACTCTTGCTTTTGGTTTTTCAAGTTCACTGACTTTTAATATCGGCTTTCTTGAAGTATAATTGACATATAAAATTGTAAGATATTTAAAGTATACGTTATGGTGATTTGATATATGTTTACTTTGGGAAATGATTCTCTCCAGCTAGTTAATTAACATCTATCACCTCACACATTTATCTTTTTGATGAGAGCATTTAAGTTGTACTCTTAGCAAATTTTAGTTCTATAATACCGTGTTATTAACTACACTTACATTAGCTCCTCAGACCTTATTCATCTTATAGCTGAACTTCGTACGCTTTTACCAACCTCTTCCAATTTCCCCTGCCCGCCAGCTTATTATTTTCTGTCTTATTATATACAAAAATTAATGAGACAAACAAAAAAGCTGAAACTACAAAATTTCTAGAAGAAAACAGCAGTAAGACTTTATGACTTTGAGAAGGGTGAAGATTTTTTAGTAGGATAAAAAAGGCATGATCCATAAAGGAAAAAGAAATTGAAATTGGGTTTCATCAAAACTAAGAACTTCCTAACACTTAGGAAAATGTAAATGCGAGCCACAGTGTGGAAAACAGTATTCCCTACATGTATCTTACAAAAACCTTTTATTCAGAATGTAGAAAGATTGCTTATAACTCAATAATAGAATATAAAGAACCCAGTTTTTTTTAATGAGCAAGAAGTCTGAACAAACATTTCATAAAACAAATATACGAATAGCCAATATACAATAAATTGTTAGCTATTAGTATTTTTAATATTTTTCAGCTGTATCAAAACAGATCATTTTAGATATACTTTTTCATCAGGGAGGAGGGAATAGATACCGTGTATTGATATCAAAACCAATTGCATGTATATTCTTGATTAACTGCATATAAGAATATAAAATATGTACATTTCTTTTTAAAAACAACTTAATGTAATCGATTTAGATATATCTAATATCAAATTACCCAAAAAAGTTAAGAATAAAATGATGGATGAAGGTATATATGAACAAATGGGAAGCAGACAGGCAAGGTCATCATCACAAAAGTAGAACATCAAATGAATCCCAGATATCACAGATGAAAGGTATAATCGACAAGATATTGCAGAATAAACATTTAATTTTCTGTGAAACATTGGAGAGTTAATAGCTTAAAGTTACATACTTCAAAGAAAGTCTGTCAGAATAACACAAGGGGAAATGGTGTTTAACACCACTATATTTTCATTTTTTAACTGAGAATCTAAAAATATTGTTTTCATCTATTGGTTGAAGAGGAAATCTGCAGGTAATTTAGAGGATCAGATTACTACATATCAAAATCTTATCAGATTTATAAAACTGATCTCTGAGGCAATTCATTATTAAACAAGAAACACAGGTAAAACTTATCTAGGCAGCCAACTCAGTAACTTAGAAAAACAATACAAATTCAAGTATGAGGCAAGAATATGGAAGGAAATCATAAAGACACAAGTGGAAATTTCCTAAAAGTCAGGAAAATACATTAGCATTAATTAATCTTACTTAGTATTGGGGGGCAGGGCTTTTACTCTGGAAAAACTTTAAAGAAAAACAAAACCAAATTGAGAAGACTAACGGGTCTATATAGGAAAAAGATTAGAATATAGTGAAAGGTGGGGCGCCTGGGTGGCACAGTCAGTTGAGTGTCCAACTCTTGGTTTCAGCTCACGTTTGTGATCTCACAGTTGTGAGATGGTGAGATGGAGCCCCACGTCGGGCTTCATGCTTAGTGTGGAGTCTGCTTAAGATTCTCTCTCCCTCTCTCTCTGCCCTCCCCCCTCTACTCTAAAATAAATCTTTTTTTTTTTTTTTAAAGATTTTATTTATTTATGTGACAGACAGCGAGAGAGGGAACACGGCAGGGGAGAGGGAGAGGAAGAAGCAGGCTCCCAGCCCAGGAGCCTGATGTGGGACTCGATCCCAGAACGCCAGGATCACGCCCTGAGCCAAAGGCAGACGCTTAACGACTGCACCACCCAGGCGCCCCATAAATCTTCTTAAACAAATAGTGAAAGGGTCATTCAACTGTATACTCAACAAACGGGAAAAATATTCATGGTACAATTTTCTGCATAGAAAACATAGTGATTTCAAAAAAATGTAGAAAAAGCAGATAAGATCACTAAGGATATATCCTATGTGAAAAGCTTTTCGTGCCTTGCCTCATACCCTCTTAGCCCCATCTTTGATTTCCGTGACAGCTGTGGAGAACACTTGTGAGGCCTTACACTGACTCTGCTGACAGATTCCTAAAGTGTGGTGGTGTTGGTGAGGGCCAGAGTTAACACCCTCTGGGGCATCCCTCAACCAACAGGGGACAGAAATGAAGGGGTAGATGCTTCTTCCTGTCAGCCTTGGGGACTGACCTGAAAGGTGCTACATGCATTCCTTACAAGGTCCTGGCAGGCTTAAGCCATAGTTGCCCACATAAGAACCAGTTCAGTGATGCACCCATGTGTTAGGACTTTTCTTTCTTCCCTATTTCTCTCTGCTTGTCCCTCACTGCTGCTTTCTGAGATCTTCTCTCATAAAATATGTGTATACAAATATTTGTGTAAGGCTCTGCTTTCAGAGGAGAACCCAGACCAAGATACCTCTAAAAGTTTCCAGCTTCAGAGTAGTTTTACAGCAAATTATTTCAGACCTTCAGTGAATAGCTATTTCTTAAACCACATTATAGGTTGTAAAATTATGCAGTCCATATTACATATATATAAAATCCTGATCCAGACAGATCAAAGAGTACAAGAACACTTTTCTAGTAGGAAAAAAAAAAAAAAGTAATGAATTGTGTTTTGTTTTGCTAACACTTCCCTGATTTTTAGCCAGATGTCTTTACTATTGGTTGGATCAAACTCAAATTTGTATGGGAGATGGATGCCAGGAGACGTCAACAGTTCTTTTGGTTCAATGTGTGTTTTCTGTGTGCAATGTGTTACGATAAGCGCTAGAGGAATTCAGAGCTGAGACAATATGTGCCTTCACTGGGGCTTCTGACTTCTATATCATCCATGGCAGATGAACACAAACTATAATATCATAAAAACGCTGTGCTCAGCATCCCAATGTAAAATAATAGATATGATATATAAAATAATAAAAAAATATGCCATGGGTATATGAAATAAAATTAAATGTTGGGAAAATTAAATGGTATCAAATGTATCAAAAAAGAGATATGCAGGAATTAGAGTGATTAGAAAAAGACTTTCTAGAGTTGGGATTTGAACAGATTAGATAGAACTAAGTGAGGAAAAAGAGGTTGAATATTCAAGACAATGAACAAAGTTACTTTAACTGATATTCCAGATTGACTCACTTAAAACCCACTCCTATCTTTTTTTCTTAGTTTATTATAAAGACTGTAAAGTTGAAACCACATTTCTCTTCCTTTAGCTAGAATTCTTCACAGGACCTAGGTTATCTCCCAAGTTGTCCTTGCACCTCAAGGTGTGAGGACAGAAGTGGGCAAAGTGAGGTTGCGGTCACATGTAGAAGACTGCGTCATTGGGAGTAGTTTTGGTAGAGTTACCAAAACGGAATTTCAGCCGTGATGGTTAACTCTACCAAAAATAGATACTAACCAAGATGGCGGCTGGTTCCCTGTCCCTCTCGGAGGTTCTCTATGCCACCTGCTGGCCCGTAGTAAATCCCTGATAGTTTGTGTTACCTGTAAAAACCCTGCCCATACAGCTGTTGGTAAGGCTGTATTCTGAATGCCTTGAGGATATGGCTTACCTCCTGGAAATTGTGTTAGAATTAGGCAAGGCTCGTTGAAGGAATTAAAATTTACATCAGTCCTAATTGGACAGACAATTAAGCAAAAACAGGAAAATGTTACTGATAGAATCTAGGTGTTATATGGGTGGTCACTGTAAACATTTTTCAATTATGTTTGAAATTTTTTCTTAATAAAATGTTAAGAAAATTAAAGCTTGTAGGAAGAGACTTTAACTGCAACAAATTTGAATTTTCCCAAAAAACTTGTCACTTCTAGATTATTATTTTGAAAAATATTTACCAGTGATTTGAACTACAGTGAAAGGCAAGATTCTAGAATGATTCATAGTGGGTACAACTTTCACAGGTCAGATTTAAAACCTCAGGTGTGCAAAAAAATTTTATCAGCTCCTTCCAAAATATATACAAATTAAAATTTAAAAATAAAAGAAGGCAATCCAAAGGTAACATGTCATTTATCCAACGAGTCTTAAAAGGAAAAGGCTTAATTTTTCAGTTTTATTTCATATTGTAACACTGCACTTGACCAAACTCTATCCACCCTTTCTTTATAAATCTGTAAAGAAACAGTTACTGAATTAATGTTTATATGGATTGTTGTTTAGGAGGAAGCAGAAGAGAAATTGAAAAAGCAAAAGGAGTTGAGGCAAAATTTTATAGAACAAATGGCCCTGAAGGAATTAGTACTCCAGGCTGCAAAAGAAGAGGAGGAGACCTTTAGAAAGGCTATGCTAGCTAAGCTTGCCGAGGATGATCGGATAGAACTGATGAATGCTCAGAGACAAAGAATGAAGCAACTAGAACACAGGAGAGCTGTGGAAAAACTCATTGAAGAGCGTCGCAACCAGTTCCTTGCAGACAAAGTAAGAAAAAGTGTCTTGTTATTATCACTGAACCAGCAATCAGCTCATCTGTTCCTCCACTAAACATTTAACTGAGACCCTTGTATGTGCCAGATGCTGTTGGATATGTGTTTCCTAATCATATGGTACAGACATTTTCTGACCATTTATTAATGCATCTGGAATATATTGATGCTTTCTATGTGCTAGACACTGGTTGGCTGGTGTTGAGAACATAAATACAACTAAGTCCATGATTATGAGTTTATGGTCTTGGTTAAGTATACAAAAACAATCATTATAAAGATAGGCCAAGTACGTGTGATAATAATTATACAGGTTCGGGCCTCTTGATATGGTAGAAGGGACACAGATCATGAATGCACTGGATGCTATTTTAAGGAAAGTAATTTTTACCCAAGGTTCCCACTGAGGAATTAAGTAAGCTACACGATCAGTTCTGCACTTGGAAGGATGACATGAGTAGGCGTATGGGGGGTAGAGTGAGGGGAGTAAGACAGGGAGACCAGTTAGGACATTACTGTGGTAAGTCTGTGATAAGTGCGGAAAGCCCGTGCAAATGGGGAACAGGAGCCATCTGAGAGAGGGAGGGGGGTAGGTTGGGTGGGGCTTGGTGACCAGTTAGGTGCGGAGAGGTGAGAGCAGGATTACAGCTGCTGCTCCTACTACTAAATACTGTTGCTTCCATCTTCAGTGAGCAAGTGAGGTCCTGACGAAGACAAAGAGATTTCAAGGGGGTATATAATTCCATTTTGTCCACATTGATTTTGAGGCCCCAGGGGGAGATTTCTTAGTTGGCAATGTAGATTTCAGAGTTGGAGAGGGAACTAGGTTTGTGCCTTTGGAGACTTCGATTTCTCTATTTTATGCTTCATTCATAAACCTCAAATAATACTTATATAATCTGCCTCACTAGATTGTTCAGCTTCAAGAACCAAATCAGATAATATGTAAGTGCTTTGTAAACATAAACAGCTCTAAATATGAAGAGTACAGATTAGGCATATTGTAAATATTTTTAATTAATAGAAGTAGTAGCAATAACAATGAACACTTATTGAGTGTTTACATGTGTCATTCACTATTCTGAGCTCATTACAAGCAAAGTGATAACTTTAAACTTTCAACCCCGTGAGTTAGGCACTATTCTACCCCCATTTTAAAGATGTGGGAACTGAGGCATAGAGAGATTAAATATATATATTGCTCAAGGTTTCAAAGCAAGTAAGTGGCAGAGCAGGGATTAATAATTATCATAATGATGATCTTTTCCTGTATGGGTGGACAGGAAGAAATCTTGAGACATTCTTGTAATCAACAGATACTGACCTGCTGGGCATTCTGCTGAGTGTTAGTGAGGAAACCAAAATAAATAAAAGTTAATTCTGGTAGCCTCTAGGGTAGTGCAAAAATTAGGGTATAGATTCCCAAAAGACTCGATTATATATAAAATTATACTAAGAATACATTTCTTAAATGTAAAATGTAAACATTTATAGAATTTGGTAGTTGTAATTTACCAATTGTGCAATACAGTTGACCGATGAACAGCACAGGGGTTAGGGGTGCTGACACCTGCCCCTCACCCAAAGATCCATGTGTAACTTTTGACTCCCCCAAAACTTAACTGATAGCCTACTGATGACCAGAAGCCTTATTGATAACATAAAGGTTCAATTAGCACTTATTTTATATGTGTATTACATCCTGCATTCTTAAAGTAAGGTAGAGAAAAGAAAATGTTATTAGGAAGAGAAAATACATTTACATATGGTACTATATCATATTTATCGAAAAAAAACCTTACAGGTAAGGGGACCTGTGCAGCTCAAACCAGTGTTGTTCACAGGTCAACTGTATATTTATGGCAGAACTATGTGGGTTTACCCGGAAATACATAAAAGATGAATAAAAGCAGAAGGCTATTCTAAGTTGACAGCATATGGAATTACCACAATGAGAAACTTGAATGATAGGCAGAAGAATTTAGATATGATACAGTAGGAAACTGGTGATCATAACATGGTCTTTAGCAAGAGGAGAAGGCAGTAATTCAAGAAAGAGGTGAGGAGGACCTGGAATAGGTTCACAGAGCAATGGAAGAAGCAAGAAAGAGAAGAGTTTAAATATTTTTAAAGGAAGATGAGACTGCTATGGCTTTTTTGGATGTAGGATAGAGTAGAGGAAAGAGTCAAAATAACTCCAAGGTTTCAAATATGAGAAACTCAGAGAATACCAAGTGCTGTTACGTTTTGAGGTGGAACCAAAAGATATAATTACTTTAGTTTTAATCATTTTGGGTTTGAAACAGAAAAGCAAATTGAAAATATTCTGAAGGCAGCTGACCCAGAGGAGCAAAGCTTAGGTCAGATTTTCCTAGAAATACGTATCTGGCATTAAGTAGCACACAGAGAGGTTCAAGCTAAGATGATTCCTCTAAAGAATATATTATAATGAGAAACAAAGGGCAAATCAAGTCTTGGGAGTAGAAGCAGGAGGAAAAAAACGACGACGATACCAAGAGCTGGTTAGAAAGGCAAGAGAATCTGGTGTATCACAGAAAACCGAGAGAGATCCGCTCTTTTACCTGCTCCATGAAATGTTGGAATACGTTGGCTCTTCTCTATTCTTATTTCATGCCACAGTTCTGTTGCCATATTTCCAGATGTCTAAGTGACATAGCTGGAAATTTTGTAGATGCCTTAGCATTTAGGTTTCCAAAAGTGAACATTCCAGACAAACCTTTTCATTTCTGTAGCCTGAATCTTGGTTAAAGACCACATATTCAGTTAGTCACCTAAGTCTATGACCTTAGACTCATTCCTGGATTTTTACCCATTTCTAATAGTTTTTAGTCAGCCACTAAATTCTGTTGACTTTACTTCAGCAATAAGTCATTAAATCCAGTTTCGTTTCTTCGTAACTTAGTTCAGACATTTAATGCCATTCCTGTGGACTACCGAAGCTGTCATCTACTATTCTCCATATGACTCCAGTCCACTATCTGCCACTAGTTACTATGGGTTTAGAAAACTCATTAGATCCTCCTCCTGCTTAAACTTAAGTGGATTACAGCATTAAATCGCAATTCCTTAGCTTTGATATAAACCAATCATGATTTACTCTAACCTTTAAGGGTTAACCTATAAGCACCTAGAATCTTGCCTAGCAAGTGGGAAATAATGTTTGTTGAATCAGTGAGGGTGATCAACGTCAGACAAGCAGAGCAAAGAGGATAAAAATTCGAAGGATTTTGAAATTGATCAGAAGTCTTTGAATACTCCTTGCCTAGAAAGAGGTACAAACGGTGACAAACCGTCCCATCTCATGGCTTACAGAGCTAATTAGAAAGCTCCTAGAAAAATTAGCAAGAAAACTGTAAATGGAAATCAGATAAAACTACCGAAAGCATAGATAACTTCAAACAGATAACTTCAATTTGTCTTAATGTCATATTCCTAGTATGAAGCTGTGTGCTTCAAGTGTGAGATTGGATCACATCCCAAGGGCAAGGGTGGATTTTCATGATCATGGAATATATTAATCCATTCCGTTACAATCCTATGAGGCTCTGTGTTTTTTTTAGATTTTAGAGATATTCCTAAAATAGGTATCTACAATTCTGTCTAGCTCTAAAAAAAATCATATGGTTAGTCAGACAAAAATCTGAAACTCCCTAGGAAATAGTTAGCTACTATCAGCTATTCAGAATTTGTCCTAAATGGACAAAATGGTTTCAGACTTTTCTAAACCACTTATCCTAATTTACTATAAAAGTGTTTATTAGGATATTTAATGTGTTTACCACATCCTAAGAAGAGAAATCTTGTATTCTACGCGAATTAGAGATTGTACATCATTGGACAAAAATCTAACAAGTGCGCTTTCCTCATAACATTACAGAACTTTCTTGCATCTCCTTTTTATCAGGAACACATCAGTTAGGACTAGGTTTGGCTACAGGTAGAGTACCAAATTAATAGTGGCTTAGTAGATGGTTTATTCTCCCACATAAAAGTCTATATGACATTTTTGCTTATATTCAATTGGCAGAAACCAAGTCCTATTTTGGCCACACCTGAGTGTAAGGGAGTCTTAGAAATGTAGTCTAAAAAAAAAAAAATTCAGGTATAACAATTCCATGGCAGATTCTATTACCCTATTTGATCTTAGAGATAACATAAATAAGAGCCACTCAACTCTGATTCAGGAACAAATGGGTGAGAGTGTCTTTTCTCACTTAGCTATCTCAGCGCTGCTTCCGATTCTGTAATGCACGTAGTATCATAGTAGACAACATATTCTCATGAAAAGCTATCATGGATTTACATGGCATTGGATATGGCTGTCCTAGCATCCTTCTTTATCTTCATCTGGTAACTGCAAAGAGTTATTAGGTTATGTAGAAGCTTGCCTCCCATTGTAGCAAAACAGACATACTCTTTCCCAGTTTACAGGACTTTGACAAGGAGTGGTCTGAAGAAATAATGACCCTGGGAAACTATGGTTGTTGCAAAGATAAGCTTAATATTAATACTACTTTAATTGTAGGTGGAATTCATTGCTTCAGTGGTCTGCCTTTAGCACCCTTTTTCCAATAGGATTATTTGGGTACAGCTCCATAAGAGTTCTTTTAAGCCCTAGAACTTTTTAAAGCTGGTCCTCTCTTCCACCAGATGTGGCACAGAAGTTTGGTGTGGTTATGTAAGAGCACCCAGTGCTCTCCTGAGAAACACTGGTTCTTCTGTGGGACCTCTTGCTCCTACTCTTGTGCTTCATACAGACTCTTACAAGTCTTAACATATGGAAATACAGACCTTTGAGATATCCCTATTCTCTTTTATCCAGCTTTTGTTTTACACTGTAAGCTGCCTTCAGCACTTGGCATATGGTAAACATTACATAAATATTTGAATTAGAAATCCCTTCTTTGAGAAATTTTTCCTTGGTAATGAAGATATTGTTCTAAAAATATATACTTGCCTCCCTAAAATCCTAGTCATGACTATTGTTTTTGTAACTTTAAGGGAATAGTAACTGTAAACGAGATATGTTGGGTATATAATAAATATAAAAGATATATATACTATATAGTATTTCCTGAAGTGTCGAAAATAGTTCAGCAATTTTATCTAATTCACTGCAAGAATAGTTTTATTTGATGACTTCTTAAAAGATTAATGTATTCTGTGACAATAAAATTTTATTTACATTTCCAGCAACGTGAACTGGAAGAATGGCAGTTGCAGCAAAGAAGACAAGGATGTATTAATGCAATTATTGAAGAAGAAAGACTGAAACTTCTCAAAGAACATGCTACAAAATTACTAGGATATCTCCCTAAAGTAAGTGCGATTTAACTCAAGGTATAATCTTCCCGACCTCCAGTAGTGGGGAAAATACATGGTAATTAGGATTTCAGAGGGCCTGGGTTTTGCTTACTTCGGCAGTGGGATCTTAGGCAGTTATTGACATCTGTCTCTAAAATGAGAGAGTTGGTCTAGGCACATTCTTAGAAGTATGAGCTAGATTTCCTGAACTTAAATTGTAGAAGTTTTTCCTCCCCTTTTGGTGCAGTAAGTCTAACACTAAACTACCCTAAAAGCAGTTGCGATACTTTGTACACTGAAGCTGATGACCTACAGGAAAATCTTGTAATTAGTAACGCTGCTAACAGACATATGCTTGAACCGAGGCTGAGACAGATCTGCTATGTAATGGGAGGGTATAAGTAGGTAGTACTAGGTAACCTGTTTTTAAAAGTACTTCCAAAAGATAACAGATTTTCTTGTATGCGTGAGATACATTCTGACTATAAATGAAGTAACAATTGAGTTTCATAAGCCACATAAACATCTGGATGCATGTAAATAAAATTTCCATCCTCCAAAAATAGAAATGTCATTTGATTTATTCATTTGGAAGAATCAAGTGCTTATTTTGTTTTCAGTGCAGTGCAGAGAAGGAGAAAGGAGTAATTACTGCTTGTCCACATCACTTCAATCATAAAAAAAACTATAAATTCTGGAGAGTCTGGGATTTAGATATTTTTAAAAGTAAATAATTGTGGAGATGGGGAGAGCCTAACAAACCTGATATGTCCCCAAATGACCTAAATTATTCTTTAACTCCTTTAAATTATATAAGTAAATATTTAACAGCCTTTTACTGTATAGTATAAGGGAAAAGTAAATAAAAGCATGGAGAATTTCGAAGGGCTTGCCTAAATGGCTTACCTCCAAACCTGGAGCCTTTCCTGCAAGATTGCAGGTTTGCCGATCAGCCATAGAATGGAGGCAAGAGCCAGTCCGATGCATGAGCTGGGCAAAGCTCAGTCTCTTCACCCTGACCTCTCTCATACCTTGTTAAATTCTCATTCAGCCAATCCTAGCAGTGGTGACCTGCAGTAGTAAAGTAGAAGAGCCCAGATTCTTAGGCTGGAGCTCATAGATAAGTCAGGAAATCAAAGAACATTCAGTATACATATTGGGTCATAATTTTAGAGAACAGTGATGTTTTCCATAAACCTATTGAATAGATTTCCTTATCTTGGAGATAACTTCTGAAATTGTAGTCTATGTATTTGTTAGTCTTATAAGCATTTGAAGTAACCCATGAAATATTTTTCTTGTAGGGAGTTTTTAAAAAAGAGGATGATATCGATATGCTTGGTGAAGAGTTTAGGAAAGCATATCAGAAAAGGAGTGAAATTTGTGAAGAGAAGTGACACCATCGAGATTTGGTAAAACCTGGATTGTTTTTACCACTAGATGTCACTGTAACTTCTGTTTTACAGTTAAGTAATACTCCATAATCTATTTGGATTTCCTAAAGGGTCTCCGTAATTCATATTTTTTAGCTACAAAATTGCTTTTAGTCAAACTTGTACTGATAAAGTGAAGATCTGAGTTCTACACCACATCTCGACAGTCCATATATATAAATACATTAGAGGCCAAACCCAGGAGACAACCTCTCCGTACTCCTGCTGCTCAGAGCTTTCTCTGCATCTCCATTCAGACCAGCAGTATTTGTGGTTTTGGAACTTAACTTCCGGGATTTGGCCAAAGTATCTTTCTTTCTACTATAAGGAAAGAGAATAGTTAAGAGTGAGGAATTTCAAAGCGGTTTATTGTCATTAAACTTAGAATTCCTGTCACATAAACTTATTTATGAACTAGAACAGAATCTCTAAAGTACTTTACATTAGAGGGCAAGTGGGTCACAAGAAAGAATTCCTATTTTACAAAATATTCCTTTTCTAATAATAATTACTTTCAATTTTGTATCCCCTCACTCTGAATAGGGAATTCACTGGAATTGCTTTGATTTCATTATGAAATATCGTCATTACTTATAAAGAGTAAAAACAAATCATTAAAACTTTAGTTGAATAAAATGTATATGGGTCTCATACAAAGTCTGTATACTTTAAAGTAGATCATTTATGAATTTCCCCATTCAAGTGCCTTCATAAATTCCTCTTCGGTGAAAGACAGCATCTTGGCAGCTTCAATATGCATCTGCGTTTGTAACAAATCAATACGGTTTTAGTATTAAGAGTAGCACAGAATAGGAAATCAATAAATGTGTGTATAAATATGCTATCAAATTAATCTCTGTTGGAATGTGTATTCGAGTTCTAATAAACATGGTATTTGAAATAATTAGTGATCAGCTTGTAAAAACCTATTTTGTCCATGGTGGTTACTGAACCAACTGGTTGAGAGAACAACAACATTCTAATTCCTAACCTTTGCAAAAAGGGAAAGTGGCAGAACCATGACTTTGTATCTTCTCACCACGGGTGACTCGTGTGTACAGAAGGGAATAGTGGTTTGGAAATCAATCTTCAGTGTTCCAAGAGGCAAACCAATTCCCTAAGATAGTTATTCTTGTATATACTGTAATTAAGGAGTACCCATACTGTATTTCTAGTCCCATTTGCCACATTACTAGTTTACTTGCATGGAAATATCCATCTGCTTGGATGACACATTATGTATGTTATATAGATAAAATTTTGTGCCTAAGCATGTCAAAATAAAAAGCATATCTAAAGTAGAACTAACGATTTTAGTCGAGTGGCCCAAATACTACCTATGATTTCACTGTGTTTTTAAAGGATAGACTCACCTTCTGCCTTTTTAAAACATCAATTAATTTTAATTGTTTCTTCAACCCTATCATTAATTCCCCTTTTTGTTTTTCTAGCTTCTTGTTTTCGGATTTCAATGCTTCAATTTTTTTGTGTTCTTCATTGGCTATATCCTGCAAAAAGAAAAAGAAATCCCATATAGTCTTCAGTCTTTATTGAAAACATTATTAAAAATATTGCCACACTAGTAATAACTATCTTTAACTGAAATAAATTTTCTTTTTAACACTGATAACTTATAATGATGCTCATGTCTCACACATTTAAACATTCTAGAAATAATAAATCAGTTCTACTTCCAGTAATGGCAGTTTGTAGTAGACCAACTCTGCTGGGGGTAACAAAACCATATTTGAAGGTATAGATGAGTAATCAATAGTGAGCAGAAACTGGAGGTGATATGATCCTTGAGAAAAGTGAAATACACTGGCTGAAGTCCACATTCAGTTGGCTTCTGAGAGCACTTTCTACTTCATGGGTTCACAGGAGATAGACCTTGAGGAAAAAGTAGCAGTCTTACTGGTCTGAGGAATGAGACAATAGGGTTGCCAGCATTGTAGAAATTTCCAGGTGACAAATCCTAGAAAGAATGGAGCCCTCAAAATTCCCTCAAATCCCTGGCAGACACCTGAATACCCCATGTGCAGGGTGAGACCCCTAGGAACACGTGAAAGGCAACAGCTGTGGTCTAAGAGCTGAGCAGAGAATTCAGCCACAGGCCTGACAATGGAGAGTTTGTAATCTTGGCAAAAATTATCTGAATGAGCTCTGCATCAATTTGGACAATGCAGAAAAAGGACCTGTGAACTCTGATAGGTCAGTAGAATTTAAGTACAGGAAGATCTTAAACGTTAAAGAAAGCCTTTCAAGCAAAAGGGCAATGATACCAGAAGGAAATCTGAATTTATGTACATATAAAAAAAGTACCAGAAATAACATAATAAATATTAGCAGACTTTTAAAAAAAAATCTCTTTAAAAGATGATTGACAGTGATGTCACCAAGACAGCAGATAAGGAAGTTCCAGGCCCTTTTCCCCTAACGAACACACATGGAAACACGATACAATGGAGTGTTGTCAGAACTATAGAAACCAATTAAGCAGCAGTAACAACCAAACACCTAAACAAAAAGCCACATTCAAAATGATAGGAAATTTCATGGCATTTATGCTCATCCTTTTCCCTTACCCTCCTGGCATAATGGAAGGAAGCCTTTTAATTCATGGAAAGAAGAGTAGAACTTGCTTGTAACATTCTGACTTGTCTGGGGATTGCTTGAGGGACTGTCTTGCCTGACTCTGAGCACTGATGGAATGGTGACAGTTTACATACCAGGTTGGAGGCTGCTAAAAGCAGTGGTGGGAACTGCTGCACAGGGGGCCTTTAGGGGGGGTCTGCAGAACCATGAAGGCCTAGGTGCAAGAGATTATGGCTCGAGGAATAAAATACAACAACTAAGGCCCTGAAAAAAAGCAGGGCTGAGACTCCTAGGAAATTAAGACATTTAAATGACAAACAAATGAGCTTTAAGACACATGGAAAACAATACGAAATGGTAATGGAAGTTCTTCCCCATCAGTAATAACTTGAAATGTAAATGAATTAAACTTCCCCTAGATTGGATTTAAAAAACAAGATTGAACTGTATAATGTCTACAAGAGACTCACTTTAGATCTGAGGACATACACTGAAAAATGAAAGGATGAAAAAATATACTGCATGCAAATAGTACCCAAAGGAAGATAGGGGTGGCTATAATATCAGACAAAATAGACTTTAAGTCAAAACAGTTATGAGAGAAAAAGGCCATTATATAATAATAAAATGCTTGATTCACCAAGGACTTATAACAATTATATATGCACCAAACATCAGTTCCTAAATATATGAGGCAAACACAGAACTGGTGGAAGAAAAAACAGCACTGCAATTATAGTAGACTTCAATACCCAACCCATGAATAGAACAACCAGAAAGAGCAATAAGAACAGTACTTGATAACCCAACAGACCAACTGGAGCCAAAAGACATATATAGTACATTGCCCCCAACAAAAGCAAAGTACACATTTTTCTTTTATCCCCCCCAAACATTTATTTTAGAGAGAGAGAGAGAGACCGCAGGGCAGAGGGGAAGAGAGAGGGACAGAGAAACCCGCACAGACTCTGTGCTCAGTGTGGAGCCGGATGCAGGGCTTAATCTCACCACCCTGAGACTACAACCTCAGCTGAAACCAAGAGGCAGCGCTCAACTGACTCTACCACCCAGATGCCCCAAAATGCACATTTTTCTTAAGTGCACAGGGAACATTCTCCAAAACACATCATGTTGGGCCACAAAACAAGTCTTAGTAAATTTTAAAAGATTGAAGCCATACAAACTGTCTTTTCTGTTCACACTGAAATGAAACTAGAAATCAACAGAAGGAAGATTGGAAAATCCACCAATATGTGGGAATTTGTACTCTTAACCAATGGGTCGAAGAAGAAATCACAAGGAAAATTAGAAAATATCTTCAGATAAATGACAATGAAAACACAACGTACCAAAACTTATGGGATATAATGAAAGCAATGCTAAGGGGAAAATGCATAGCTATAAATGCTTAACGCTGAGATCTTTAAAGATCTCAAATCATAACTAACTTTATAACTTAACTAGAGAACTAAACCCAAACCTAGTTGAAAATAGGAAACACTAAAGATGAGGGCAGAGAGAATGAAATAGAGAATAAAATAACAGTAGAGAAAAATCAATGAAACCAAGAGTTGGCTCTTTGAAAAGATCAACAAAATTGACAAGCCTTTACCTAGACTAAGAAAAAAAAAAAAAGACTCAAATAACAGCAGAAATGAAAGGGGATGTTACAACTGACTTTACAAAAATAAAATTGTAAATGGAAGAGTAACACTACAACTGAAACCACAGAAATAAAGAGCGTAAGGGAATACTCTGAACACCAGTACACCAATAAGCTGGATAACCTAGACAAAACAAATTCCTAGACACTCCCCATCTACTAAGAGTGAATGATGAAGAAACAGGCAGTTCAGGGAATCCAAACAAATATGTAACTAGTTAGGAGATTGAAGGAATACTCAGAAACCTATCAACAAGGAAATCCCCAAACCAGATGGCTTCACTGGTGAATTCTACCAAATATTTAAAGAAAAATTAACACCGAGAAGAGTAAGATGGCAGAGGAGTAGGAAACCTTAATTTCATCTGGTCCCAGGAACCCATTTAGCTAGCTATCAAATCATTCTGCACACCTGCGAACTCAACCTGAGATCGAAGAGAATAGCTGCAACTCTACGAATAGAAAAGTGACCACTTTCTGCAAGGTAGGAGGTGCGGAGAAGTGAATGTGAGGTGATACACAGGAAGACAGACCGCAGGGGGAGGAAGCCTCCATCAGCCGCCTACGGGCAAGTGCTAGAGCACGAGCACAAAAACGGAACTTGTAGAAGTCTGCTCCGGTGAGGGATGTCGCTCTGGTGGCTAAGCGGGAGAGGGAACCCTCGCTGGGACAGTGTGGTCTCAGGACCCTTGGGGTCACAGGAAGACCAGGGGTGCCTGAGTGCGGCAGAGCTCCCAGGTATTGGAGGAGGGAAGCCGGCTGCAGAGTGAGCCGAGGAGTAGGCTCTCAGCTCGGGGTGGCCATACACTGTGAGTCGGGCCGCTGCTCTTCCACCGGGCCTCAACAAGCGGCAGATCTAGGGAGAGCCCCATTCCTCCTCCAGGAAGAGCAACGCGTGACCGTGCCGCACAGCCTGCTGGGTTTGGAGACTCCAAACAGGGCCGGGAGCCAGAGACAGAAATACTCGGTCACAGGCTGGGTGAGCACGGAGTGCGGCCGGAGACCAGGGGACAGGAGTGACTGACTGCTTTTTCCTGAGGGCACACTGAGGGGCAGGGCCCCGAGCTTTCGGCTCCAGGGCCAGAGACTGGGAGGCCGCCATTTTCATTCTCATCCTCTAAAGCTGCGCAGAAAGCCTTCAGGGAACAAAAGCTACGGAGAGCAAACCAGAGCAATGACTTAGCCTGGCCCCTGGCAAGGGTGGTGCAATTCTGCCTGGGGCAAAGACATTTGAGAATCAATGCAACAGGCCCCTCCCCCACATGATCGGCAAGGACAGCCAGCCAAGACCCAAGTTTAGGGATCAATGCAAATTGTAAAACTCCAGCGCTAGGGGGAATACAGCACATAGAATTCATGGCTTTTTCCCCATGATTCTTTAGTCTTTCAAATTTAATTTTAATTTTTTTTCTTTTTAAAAATTTTTCTTCTTTCCCTTTTCAACCAACTTTTCCTTTTTTAAAATCCTTTTTAATTTTCATTTTTACAGTCATATTCTATCCCTTCATTGTATTTAACCTTATTTTTGTGCGTGTGTATATATCTACATATGTGTGTATATATATATGTATATATGTATATACACATACATATATATGTGTGTGTATATATATATATATACACACACACAAGTTTTTCTTTCTTTAAAATTTTGGGGTGCAGTTTGTTCTAATAGACCAAAATACACCCAAAATCTAGTGTATGGCTCTGTTCTATTGACCAGCCTGATCATATTCTTTTTTTCCCTTATTTTTTTGTTTTAAGTTTTTTAATTTTCATATTTACAGTTACATTCTATCCTCTCAATGTCCTTAATTTTACTTTTGCATATATAAGGTTTTTTTTCATTGCAATTTTGAGATGTAGCTTCCCCTAACAAACTGACCAAAATACACTCAGAAGGTAGTGTATGGCTCTGTTCTGTTCACCTGTTTATATCCCTTCCTTTTTTGTTTTTTCTTTTTTTGTTTTTCCTTGTTTTTTAATTTCCATTTTCACACAGTCTAACCTTTCATTGTATTTAATTTTATTTTTGTACATATACAAGTTTTTCCTTCGTTACAATTTTGGGATCTAGTTTTCTAAAAAATAGACCAAAATACACACAGAATCCAGCATATAGCTCTATTCTGCTCACCAGTATGATTATATATATTTTTCCTTTTTTTTCCCCTGCTTCCAGGTCTCTTCTGATTTGTTTAGTGTATATTTCTCTGGGGTCCTTGTTGCCCTTTAGTATTTTAGTATTTTGTTCTCTCGTTATCTAAAGAGCGTTCTACTAAAGAATGAATGGGTCAACCAGGAAATTAAAGAGGAATTTTAAAAATCATGGAAACAAATGAAAATGAAAACACTACTGTTCAAAACCTTTGGGATGCCGCAAAGGTAGTCCTACGAGGGACGTATATAGCACTACAAGCCTTTCTCAAGAAACAAGAAAAGTCTCAAATACACAACCTAACCCTACACCTAAAGGAGCTGGAGAAAGAACAGCAAATAAAGCCTAAACCCATCAGGAGAAGAGAGTTAATAAAGATTACAGCAGAAATCAATGTAACAGAAACCAAAACAACAGAACAGATCAACAAAACTGGGGGCTGGTTCTTTGAAAGAATTAATAAGATTGATAAATCCCTGGCCAGACTTATCAAAAGGAAAAGAGAAAGGGCCCAAATTAATAAAATCATGAATGAAAAAGGAGAGATCACAACGAACACTGAAGAAATACAAGCAATTATAGAACATATTATGAGCAACTATATGCTAACAAATTAAACAATCTGGAAGAAATGCATGCATTCCTAGAGACGTATAAATGACAAAAACTGAGCCAAGAAGAAATAGAAAACGTGAACAGACCCATAACCAGCAAGGAAAATGAAGCAGTGATCAAAAATCTCCCAAAAAACAAGAGTGCAGGGCCTGATGGCTCCCCTGGGGAATTCTACCAAACATTTAAAGAAGAATTAATACCTATTCTTTTGAAGCTGCTTCAAAAAATGAAAATGGAAGGAAAACTTCCAAACTCTTTTTAAGAAGCCAGCATTAACATTGATCCCAAAACCAAAGACCCCACCAAAAAGGAGAATTACAGACCAATATCCCTGATGAACATAGATGTAAAACTTCTCACCAAAATACTAGCCAATAGGATCCAACAGTACATTAAAAGGATTATTCACCATGACCAAGTGAGATTTATTCCTGGGCTGCAAGGATGGTTCAACATCCACAGATCAATGTGATATACTACATGTGATAAAAGAAAGGACAAGAACCATCTCAGTAGATGCAGAAAAAGCATTTGACAAAGTACAGCATCCTTTCTTGATTAAAACTCTTCAGTGTACGGACAGCGGGTACATACTTCAATACCATAAAAGCCATCTATGAAAAACCCACAGCAAATATCATTCTCAACAGGGAAAAACTGAGAGCTTTTCCCCCAAGGTCAGGAAACATGGCAGGGATGTCCACTCTCACCACTGCTGTTCAACATAGTACTAGAAGTCCTAGCCTCAGCAATTAGACAACTAAAGAAATAAAAGGTATCCGAATCAGGAAATAAGTCAAACTCTCACTCTTTGCAGATGACATGATATTTTATGTGGAAAACCCAAAAGATTCCAACTCCAAAATTTCTAGAACTCATACAGAAATTCAGCAAAGTTGCAGGATATAAAATCGATGCACAGAAATCAGTTGTATTTCTATACACTAACAACGAGACAGAAGAAAGAGAAATTAAGGAGTCAATCCCATTTACAATTGCACCCAAAACCATAAGATACCTAGGAATAAACCTAACCAAAGAGGCAAAGGATCTGTACTCAGAAAACTATAGAATACTCATGAAAGAAACTGAGGAAGACACAAAGAAATGGAAAAACATTCCATGCTCATGGATTGGGAGAACAAATATTAAAATGTCTATACTACCTAGAGCAATCTAAACATTCAATGCAACTCCTATCAAAATACCATCAACTTTTTTTCACAGAACTGGAACAAATAATCCTAAAATTTGTATGGAACCAGAAAAGACCCTGAATAGACAAAGGAATGTTGAAGAAGATAACCAAGGCTGGTGGCATCACAATTCTGGATTTCAAGCTCTTATTACAAAGCTGTAGCCACCAGGAGAATACGGTACTGGCACAAAAACAGACACATAGATCAATGGAACAGAACAGAGAACCCAGAAAGGGACTCTCAACTCTATAACTAATCTTCGACAAAGCAGGAAAGACTATCCAATGGAAAAAAGATAGTCTCTTCAACAAATGGTATAGGCAAAATGGGACAGCCACATGCGGAAGAATGAAATTGGACCATCTCCTTACACCATACACAAAAATAGACTCAAAACAGATGAAAGACCTAAATGTGAGACAGGAATCCATCAAAATCCTTGAGAACACCGGCAGCAATCTCTTCCACCTCGGCCACAGCAACTTCTTGTTAGACATGTCTCCAAAGACAAGGGAAACAAAGGCAAAAATGAACTATTGCGACTTCATCAAGATAAAAAGCTTTTGCACGGCAAAGGAAACAGTCAACAAAACCAAAAGAGAATGGACAGGATGGGAGAAGATATTTGCAAGTGACATATCAGATAAAAGGCTAATATCCAAAATCTAGAAAGAACTTACCAAACTCCACACCCAAAGAACAAATTATCCAATCAAGCCAAAGAACAAATTATCCAATCAAGAAATGGGCAGAGGATACGAACAGACATTTCTCCAAAGAAGAAATCCAAATGGCCAACAGACACACGAAAAAGTGCTCAACATGATTTGGCATCAGGGAAGTATAAATCAAAACCACAATAAGATACCACCTCACACCAGTCAGAATGGCTAAAATTAACAAGTCAGGAAATGACAGATGTTGGTGAGGATGCGGAGAAAGGGGAACCCTCCTGCACTGTTGGTGGGAATGCAAGCTGGTGCAGCCACTCTGGAAAACAGTATGGAGGATCCTGAAAATGTTGAAAATAGAGCTACCCTACGACCCAGCAACTGCACTACTGGGTATTTACCCCAAAGACACAAATGTAGTGATCCAAAGGGGCACCTGCACCCCAATGTTTACAGCAGCAATGTCCACAACAGCCAAACTATGGAAAGAGCCCAGACGTCCATTGACAGATGAATGGATAAAGATGTGGTCTGTATATACAATGGAATATTACGCAGACGTCAAAAAATTGAAATCTTGCCATTTACAATGATGTGGATGAAAGTAGAAGGTATTATGCTAAATGAAATTTAAGAAACAAGGCAGAGGATCATAGGGGAAGAGAGGAAAAAATAAGATGAAACCAGAGAGGGAGATAAACCATAAGAGACTCTTAATCTTAGGAAACAACTGAGGGTTGCTAAAGGGGAGGGTTGGGGTGGCTGGGTGATGGACATTGGGGAGAGTATGCATTGTGGTGAGTGCTGGGTGTTGTGTAAGACTGATGAACCACAGACCTGTACCCCTGAAACAAATAATACATTATATTTTAAAAAGCAAAACAAAAAAAATATTTATATAAAAAAATGAAAAATTAACACCAATCATCCTCAAATTCTTTCCCCAAATTGAAGAGACCAAAACACTTCCAAACTCATTCTATGAAAGCCAGCATTAGCCCGATACCAAGGCAAACAAAAACATGACAAAAAAAACTAAAGACCAATATTTCTCACAAGTACTGATGTGAAAATCCTCAACAAAATAATAGCAAACTGAATTCCACAGTACATGTAAAGGATTATACAGAACAAGCAAGTGAGATATATTCCTGGAAGCAAGGATGGTTGAATATATGAAAATCAACCAATGTAACACTCCACATTAAAAGAATGAAGGAAAAAAAACCCACACAATCCCTCGATTGATGTAGAAAAAGCATATGAGAAGATTCAACACACCTTCATGATAAAAACACTAAACAACAGAATGATACTATTTCAACATAAGAAAAGCCATATATGAAAAGCCAACAGCTAACAGACTGGAAGCTTTCTCTCTATGATCAGAAACAAGACAAGATACCTGCTTTTGCCACGTTTACCCAACATAGTCTTGGAAGTCTTGGTCAGAGCAGCTAAGGAAGAAAAATAAATAAAAGGCATCCAAATAAAAAAGAAGAAAGATTATTTCTGTTCACAGATAACACATGTATGTAAAACACCCTTAAGATTCCACAAGAAAACTGTAAGAATAAATTCACTTGGTAAAGCAGCAAGATACAGAATCAATAAACATTTTTATATACTAACAATGAATATTTCTAAAAAGTAATGACCATCAGAAAGAATAAAATACTTAGGAATAAACATAACTAAGGAGCTGAAAGACTTTTACTTCAAAACACTGCTGGAAGTATTTAAATGCAAATAAATGGATGGAAATTCTGTGTTTGTGGACTAGAAAGACTTAATATTGTTATGATGCCAATACTACCCAAAAGATAGTTATATATTAAATGAAATCTCTATCAAAATCCCACTTGTGTTTTTTACAGAAATAGAAAGATCCATCCTAATATTAATATGGGATCTCAAAAGACCACAAATAGCCAAACGATCCTGAAAATGAACAACCAAGTTGGAGGTCTCACACTTCCTGATTTTAAAACTTATTACAAAGCTACAGTAATCAAAACAATGTGATACCTTCATAAAAGACATATATATATATATAGACCAATGGAACAGAGAGCCCAGAAACAAACATATGCACATAAGGACAAATGATTATTGACAAGGGTATCAAGCCATTCACTGGGAAAGAACATCGTCTATAATAAACAATGCTAGGAAACTTGTTATCTCCAAGCAAAATAATGAACCTATACCCTATATCATACCATATACAAAAATTAACTTATATTTGGTCAATGACCTAAATGTAAACCCTAAAAGTATGAAACTGTTAGAAGAAAACACAGAGGACATGGTACATGACAGTGGATTTGGTTGTGATTTCTTGGATAGGACACCAAAAGTACAGGCAACAAAAGAAAAAATAAACTGGACTATATCAAAGGACAAAATGAACAGAGTGAAAGGCAACCTATACAATGGTTTACAGATATTTACAAATCATGTATTTGATAAGGAGTTAATATCCAGAATATGTAAAGAACTCCTCCAAATCAGCAACAGCACCGTCCACCAATTGTGAGTTCTTTGCATATTTTTTAGACATTTCTCTAAAGAAGATGTATAAATGGCTAACTTCAAGCACATAAAAAGGTGGTCAAACCTAATCATTAGGAAAATGCAAATCAAAATCACAGAGAGACCTAAACATCCTAAACATTAGGATGACTACTATAAAAAAATTAAACCACACACACACACACACACACACACACACAGTACTGGTGAAGATACAGAGAAATTGGAACCCTCATGCACCATCGGTGAGGATGTAAACTAATGCAGCAGCTGTGGAAAAGCAGTACGGTTGTTTCTTTAAAAAGTAAAGATTTAATTTCATCTTATGATTAAAGTAATTCCACATGATATGATCCAGCAACTCCACATTTGGACATATATCCCAAATAACTGAAAGCAGGGTCTTAAAAAGATTAATTGTACACTCATGCTCATAGCAGGATTATTCATAATAGCCAAAAGTTGGGAACAACTCAAGTGTCCACAGACTGGTGGATAAACAAAATGTGGTATATACATACAGTGGAATATTACTCAACCTTAAAAAGGAATGAAATTTTGGCACATGCTACAACATGGATAAAAGTGTGGACATTATAAGTGAAATAAGCCAGTCACAAAATGAAAAACATTGTATGAATCCACGTATATGAGGTACCTAGAATGGTCAAAATCATAAAGATAGAAAGTGGAATGGTGGTTGTCAGGGGTGGGGAGAGGGTAATGGGGAATTGCTATTTAACAGACATAGAGTTTCAGTTTTTGCAAGATGAAAGAAAAGTTCTGGAGTTTGGCTGTACAAAAGTATACATGTGCGTAACACCATGAACTGTACACTTAAAATACAAGAGGGTACATTTTATGTGTTCTATGACAAAATTAATTTTTTTTAACTTAAAAGATAATTCTTTAAACCAAAAAGTAATGATGTAGTGTGGAGTTTGTGTGTAAGTAAAATGTATGACAACAGCAAAAATGGCAGAAAAGAGGAAATGGAAGTATACTACTAAAAGGTTCTTACATTAGTCATAAAGTGCTATAATATTACTTGAAGGTAGACAATGATAAAGAAGTGTATGATGAATGCTAAAATGTGCACAGAAAAGAAGTTGAGAATACAGGAGATAAATGGAATCATTAAAAGAATGTTCAAAAGGAGAGAAAGAAGAAAGGGGAAAGAAAGAAAATATGGGAATAAAAAATAGGAAGTTAACAAAATTAAACCCAACTATATTAATAATCGCATTAAATGTAAGGTTCTAAACATCCCACTTAAAAAGTCAGAGACTGTCACATTGAATGAACGAATGAACAAGTAGAAAGTACTCAACTATATGCTGCCTACAAGATATAAAGGAGTTACAAGTAAAAAGATGGAAAAAGATAAGCTAATGCTAACACTAACTAAAAGAAAGCTGAAGTGGGTGCCTGGAAGGTTCAGTTGGTAGAGCATGTGACTCTGAAACTCAGGGTTGTGAGTTCAAGCCCCTTGTTGGTCATGGAGCCTACCCTAAAAAATAACAAAACCAAAACCTACATAAAAAAAGCTATAGTTACTTAATATCTAAGTATATATCAAACAAAGACTATTATGAGGAATATAAATTGTGTCACAATAATACAGTGTTCAACTCATTATGAGGACATAACAATCTTAAATGTTAATATACCTACCATCAGACCTCAAAAGTACGTGATGCAAAAACTGACAAAACTGAAAAAGGGAAAATAAACAAATCCACAATTCTATTTGGAGATCAGTACCCCTGATAAAACAAGTAAACTAAAATATGTAAAGATACAAAAGATTTGAATGACACTATCAAGCAACTGGACATAATTGACATTTATTGAATGCTCCTCCCATTAATGCAGAATATACATTCTTTTCAAGGGCACTGGGGACATTTACAAATTTAAATCACATTCCAAGCCATAAAACAAATCTCTATATATTTACAATGATTCAAATAAGAACAAATGCTCCAGGGAAGATCGAGTAGGAGGTCCCTAAACTAAACTCGTCCTGCAGATACAACTACATAACACTCATATCAGTGCAGATAACCCAAAAAATGACCTGAGGACTGGCAGAACAAACTCCACAACTAAAGTAGAGAAAAGGCCACATCAAAAAAGGGTGGGAAGGGTAGAGATGCAGTTAGGAGCTGAACCCCACAGGTCTGGCCACCAGAGGGAGAAAGACACAGGTACAGAGGAGGCGAGAAACAGACTATCATGCTGGGGAGCCCGAACAAGGAAGACAAAGGCCCATGGCATTTGGCTGTGAAAATCAGAGGGATCAAATTTCATGAGTTCTTACAACCAGTGGGACTTTAAAGCTTGGAACTTTAAAAATCGGCAGGCTCAGCTATGGGAGCACCCAGAGAACAATAGGAAGCTGAGTCTCCGCCCTTAAAGAGACAGCACAACAAACAGCACCAGAGATACAGCTTAGAAGTAGCAGTTTGAAAAACATCTGGGGGCACCTGGGTGGCTCAGTCAGTTAAGAATCTACCTTCAGCTCAGGTCATGATCCCGGGGTCCTGGGATCAAGCTCCACATCAAGTTCCCTGCTCAGTGGGGAGGCTGATTCTCCCTCTCCCTCTGTTCCTCCCCCAATTCATGCCTCTCTTTCTAGCTTGCTCACTCTAATAAATAAATAAAATCTTAAATGAAAATAAACAACTGGGAGAGTTAGTTACTAATTTCAGAGCTCCCTGAGGAACTTCTCTAAGAACAAAGGAGCTGGCGGACTCCATGTCCCTCCCCTTCTCCCAAGCATTATCACATGGCCACCTGTGGGAACCAGCTCAGCATATGCATTCACTACCTAACTTGCTTACACTGTGCCCTGCTGCCTCCAGCCACAACTGGAATCCCTTCATTTTAGGTCCCTTCCCCAGAAGAACAGTAAAAACTGCCAACACTGTGTCTTCCAACCTCCCATAGAGGACATGCACACTTTGGTAAAACTGCACCCCTCACTCACCTGCCCCTTTGCAACTTGCAGAGCAACCCACATGCCTGGTCTCCCCAGTAGCTGTACATCCCCTGTAGAAGAGGACTGGCACCACTTTTTGAAAGTACACCCTGCCTACTACATTCGAGAGCAGTAGAGACAGCTGACATTCCTAACACTAGGAAGAAGAGGCAAAATGAGGAGACAGAGGAATATGTCCCAAATGAAACAACAGGACAAAATCACAGCAAGACACCTAAATGAAATGGAGATAAATATGCCTGACAGAGAATTTAGTAATGATCATAAAGATACTCACTGGACTTAAGAAGAGTGAAGGATATTAGTGAGATCCATAACAGAGATAAAAAAAGAACTGATCAGAAGTGAAGAAAAAATAACTGAAATAAAAAATACAATTGATGGAATAAATAACAGGCTAGAGGAAGCAGAGGAACAAATCAATGACCCGGAAGACAGAGTAATGGAAAGTAATCAAGCGGAGCAAAGGAGAGAAAGAAAATTATGCAAAATGAGAATAGACTTAGGGAATGCAGTGACTCCCCACATACAACATTTGCATTATAGGGATCCAGAAGAAGAAGAGAGAAAAAAGGGAGAATATTTAATTAGAGAAATAAGAGCTGAAAACTTCCCTAATCTGGGGGAAGGAAACATATATCCAGCTCCTGGAAGGACAGATACTGCCCAACAAAATCGACCCGGGAGAATATTTAATTAAAGAAATAATGGCTGAAAACTTCCCTGATCTGGGGAAGGAAACAGATATCCAGCTCCTGGAAGCACAGCTACTGCCCAACAAAATCGACACAAGGAGGTCCACACCAAGACACACAGTAATTAAAATGGTAAAAAGCAGGGGCACCTGGGTGGCTCAGTCGGTTAAGCATCTGCCTTCCGCCTCAGGTCATGGTCCCAGGGTCCTGGGATGGAGCCCTGCATCGGGCTCCCTGTTCTGTGGGGAAGTCTGCCTCTCTCCATCTGCCTCTCCCCCCACTCATGCTCTCTTTCACTCTCTTTCTCTCTCAAATAAATAAATAAACAAATAAATAAATAAAATATTTTTAAAAATAAAATAAAATGGCAAAAAGTAGCAATAAAGAAAAAAATTTAAAAGCAGCAAGAGAAAAGAAGACAGTTACATACAAGGGAAAACCCCCTAAGGCTATGAGCAGATTTTTCAGCAAAAACTTAGCAGGCCAGAAGAGAATGGCATGATATATTCAAAGTGCTGAAAGGGAAAAATCTGCAGCCAAGAATATTCAATAGAGTAAGGCCATCCTTCAGAACAGGAGAGATAAAGAGTTTCTCAGACAAAAACTAAAGGAGTTCATAAGCACAAACCAGCCCTACAAGAAATATTCAAGGGAACTCTTTGAGTGGAAAGGAAAAACCATTTGTGAGAGTATGAAAAGTAGGAAACATAAAAACAGTAAAAATAAGTATATCTGTAAAAATCAGTCAAGGGATTCACAACATAAAAGGATGACACCATAAACCTAAAACAGGGTAGGAGAAAAGAATGGATTCAAACTTAATTAACCATCAACTTCATATCGACTGTTATATGCTGAAGATGTTATAATACACACCTAATGGTAACCATAAATCAAAAAACAGTAATAAATATGCAAAGAATAGAGGGAAAGGAATCCAAGTATACCACTAACGAGAGTTAGCGAACCATGGAAGAGCACAAGACAAGAAAGAATCAGAGAAAAAATATAAAAACCACAAAACAAGTAACAAAATGTTAATAAATCCATATCTATCAATAATTACTCTGAATGTAAATGGACTAACTGCTCCAATTGAAACACAGAGTGACAGAGTGGATTAAAAAAACAAAACCCATATATATGCTTTCTACAAGAGACTTATTTTGGAACTAAAGACACCTGCAGATGGAGAGTGAGGGGATGAAGAAATACTTATTGTGCAAATGGATGTCAAAAGAAAGCTGGGGTAACTATTTATATTGGACAAAATAGACTTTAAAACACTGTAACAAGACAAAGGACAATATATAATAATAAAGAGGACAATCCAACAAGAAGATACAATTGTAAATATTTATATACTTATCATGGGAGCACCCATATACATAAAACAGTTAACAAACATAAAGGACTGATTGATAGTAATACAATAATAGTAGGGGACTTTAACACCCAGCTTATATCAATGGACAAATCATCTAAACAGAAAATCAACAAGGAAACAGTGGCTCTGAATGACACAATGGACCAAATGACTTAACAGATACATTCAGAACATCCTAAAATAGCAGAACACACATTCTTTTCAAGCACATATGGAACATTCTCCAGAGAAGACCACATTTAGGGCACAAAACAAGTCAACAAATTCAAAAAGATCAAGGTTATCATACCATGCATCTTTTCTGACCACAGTGCTATGAAACTAGAAATCAACCACAAGAAAAAATCTGAAAAGAGCACAAATACATGGAGGTTAAAACCATGCTACTAAAAAAATGAATGGGTTAACCAAGAAGTCAAAGGAGAAATAAAAAATTACATGTAAACAAATGAAAACAAAAACACAACAGCCCAAAACCTTTGGGAGGTAGCAAAAGTAGTTCTAAAAGGGAAGTTTATGGCACCAGCCTACCTCAAGAAACAAAAAATCTCAAATAAACAATCTTACACCAAAAGGAGCTAGGAAAAGAAGAACAAAACCCAGAACCAGCAGAAGTTAGGAAATAATAAAGATTACAGCAGAAATAAATGTTATAGAAACTATAAAAACAATAGAGCAGATTGATGACACAAGGAATTGGTTCTTTGAAGAGATCAACAAAATTGATAAACCTCTAGCCAGACCCGGGGGTGGGGGGGACAGGGAGTGAGAGAGAGGACTCAAATAAACAAAATCACAAATGAAAGAGGAGAAATGACAACCAACACTACATAAATACAAAGAATTTTAAGAGAATATTATGAAACATTATATGCCAACAAATTGGGACGACCTGGAAGAAATGGGTAAGTTCCTAGAAACATATAACCTACCAAAACTGAAACCAAAAGAAATAGAAGATTAAAACAGACTGATTACCAGCAATGAAACTGAATCAGTAATCAAAAACTTCCAACACACAAAAGTCCAGGACCAAAGAGCTTCACAGGAAAATTCTATCAAACATTTAAAAAAAGAGTTAATACCTATTCTTCTCAAACTATTCCAAAAGTAGAAGAGGAAGGAAAACTTCCAAATTCATTCTCTGAGGCCAGCATTACTCTGATACCAACATCAGATAAAGATACCACAAAAACAAAACAAAACAAACAAAATAACTATAGGCCAATATCTCTGATGAACATATATACAAAAATTCTCAACAAAATATTAGGCAAACCAAATCCAACAATCCGTTAAAAAAAAACTCATCACAATCAACTGGGATTTATCCCTGATGTGCAAGGGTGGTTCAATATTCATGAATCAATCAACATGATAGATCACATTACTAAGAGAAAGGATACAAACCATGTAATCATTTCAATAGATGCAGAAAAAGCATTTGACAAAGTACAACATCCATTCATGTTAAAAAAAACAAAAAACAAAAAACACCTCAACAGAGTAGGTTTAGAGAGAATATACCTAAACATAATAAAGGCCTTATATGAAATCCCACATCATACTCCATGGTGAAAAAAAGACCTTTTCCCCTAAGGTCAGGAACAAGACAAGGATGTCTACTCTCATCACTCTTATTCACCATAGAACTGGAAGTCCTAGACATAGCAATCAGACAACAAAAAGAAACAAAAGGCATCCAAATTGGTAGGAAAGAAGTAAAACTTTCACTATGTGCAGATGACACAATACCCTACATAGAAAACCCTAAAGACTCCACCAAACAACTACTAGCAATGATAAATGAATTAAGTAAAGTCGAAGAATACAGAAATCTGTTGCATTTCTATACACTAAAAATGAAGCGGCAGAAAAAGAAATTAGGAAAGCAATCCCATTTACAATTGCACCAAAAATAATAAGATACCTAGGAGTAAACCTAACCAAAGAGGTGAAAGACCTGTACTCTGAAAACTATGTAACACTGATGAAAATAACTGAAGACAACATAAAGAAATAGAAAGATATTCCATGCTCATGGATTGCAAGAACAATTGTTAAAATGTCCACACTACCAAAGTAATCTACAGATTTAATGCAATCCCTATCAAATGACCTCCAGCAGGAGTGCCTGGGTGGCTCAGTTGGTTAAGCATCTGACTCTTGATTTTGGCTCAGGTCATGATCTCAGGGTCGTGAGATCAATTCCAGCTTGGGGATCTGCACTCAGCAGGGAGTATGCTTGAGATTCTTTCCCTCTGCCCTTCACCCAGCTCTAGCTCACAAATAATTTTTTTTTTAAGATCTTATTCATTTGGGAGACAGAGAGACAGAAAGAACACAAAGAGGGGGAGAGGGAGAAGGAGAGGAAGAAGCAGACTCCCCGCTGAGCTGGGAGCCCAATGTGGGGCTCAATCCCAGGACCTTGAGATCACGACCTCTGTGGAAGGCAGACACTTAACCATCTGAACCACCCAGGCACCCTAAATAAATAAATCTTAAAAAAAAAAAAAAAATACAACCAGCACTTTTCACAGAGCTAGAACAAACAATCTTAAAATCTGTATGGAACCACAAAAGACCCCAAATAGCCAAAGTAATCCTGCAAAAGAAAAATAAAACTAGAGGTATCACAATTGAAGACTTCAAGTTATATTACAAAGCGGTAGTAATCAAAACAGAATGGTCCTGGCATAAAAATAGACACACAGATCAACGGAACAGAAAAGAGAACCCAGAAATAAACCAATTATATAGTCAATTAATCTTCAACAAAGACGGAAACAATATGCAATGGGAAAAAGACTCTTTAACAAGTAAAGTTGGGAAAACTGGACAGCTATGTGCAAAAGAATGAAACCTGAACACTTTCTTACACCATACACAAAAATAAATTCAAAATAGATAAAGGCCTAAACGTGAAACCTAAAACCACAAAAATCCTGAAAGAGAGCAGAGGCAGTAATTTTGACATTGGGTGTAGCAACATTTTTCAAGATATGACTCCTGAGGCAAGGGAAATAAAAGCAAAAGTAAACTACTGTGACTACATCAAAATAAAAACCTTTTGCACAGTGAAGGAAACAACCAACAAAACTAAAATGCAAACTACTGAATGGGAGAAGATATTTGCAAATGACACATTTTAAAGGGTTAGTATTCAAAATAAATACACAACTTCTACAATTCAAAACCCAAAAACCAAATAATCCAATTAAAAATGAGAAGCATGAACAGACATTTCTCCAAAGATATACAAATGGCCAAGAGAACATGAAAAGATGCTCAGCATCAATCATCATCTAGGAAATGCAAATCAAAACCACAAGAGGTATCACCTCATACATGCCAGAATGGCTAAAATTAAAAAACACACGAAACAAATGTTGCCGAGGACGTGGTGAAGAAGGAATCCTTGTGCACTGCTGGTGAGAATGTAAACTGGGGCAGCCACTGTGGAAAACAGTATGAAGGTTCCTCAAAAGTTTAAAAATAGAAATACCATATGACTCAGTAATTCCACTACTCAGTATTCACCCGAAGAATATAAAAAGAGTAATTCATACGCATCTCTGTTTATTGCAGCGTTATTTAACCAAATATAGAAACAGCTCAAGCATCCATCAAGTGATGAAGGATAAAATAGAAGTGGTATAGAGGGCGCCTGGGTGGCTCAGTCGGTGAAGCATCTGCCTTGAGCTCAGGTCCTGATCCCAGGGTCCTGGGATCAAGACCTGCATCGGGCTCCCTGCTCAACGAGGCATCTGCTTCTCCCTCTGCCTGCTGTTCCCCCTGCTTGTACTCATTCACTCTCTCTCTCTGCCAAATAAATAAATAAATAAATTTTTTTTAAAAAAAGTGGTATATATATACACAATGATATATTATTCAGCCATAAAGAAAGAACGAAATCTTGCCATTTGCAACAATATGGATAGAGCTGAGAGAGTATAATGCTAAGTGAAATAAGTCAGTCAGAGAAAGACAAATACCGTATGATTTCACTCATATGTGGAAATTAAGAAACAAAATAAATGAGCATAGGGAAAAAGAGAGAGTGATTGAGAGAAAGAGAGAGAGAGAGAGAGACAAACCAAGAGTTAACTATAGAGAACTGATGCTTACTGGAGGGAAGGTGAATAAGGTGATGGGTGAAATAGGTAATGGGGATTAAAAAATACACTTTTCATGATGAGCACAGAGTAATGTATAGAATTGTTCAATCACTATATTGTATACCTGTAACTAATATAACCCTGTATGTTAACTATGTTGTAATTAAAAAAAAAAAAACACTTAACAAACAAACAAGAACAAATGCATTATATGTCCACAATGGAATTAATAGTAAGGCTCTAGTAAGACTGAGCAGGAAAATATGATGCAAATGACCAATATCAAGAATGGGGGAGAAAATGAAACCCATGAGAATGGGGGAGGAACATCACTATAGATTCTACAGTTTTTCAAAGGACAATAAGGGAATAACAAAAAGAAGTGAGACATGAAACCATAAAAATAAATTTGACAACATAGATAAAATGGACAGATTCCTTGAAAAACACCCAAATCACCCAATAAGGTACAGGTAGTGTCCATACAGAATACTTCTGTATCTCTTAAAGAAAGTGAATTTGAAATTCAAAATATTTTCACATGAACTAAGGATGATTTTCCTTTATTTTGACAAGGTTAAATAAATTTTTTAAAAAAGAAAAGAAATCTGGTGAAGAATATGCCACAGGGACCATATGTAGCCCACAAAACTTAAAGTTGTTAGCTGGCCCTTTATAGAAAACGTATGCCTACCTTCGGCCTAGGTAGACTCCTAAGGATTCTAGAAAAAGTGACTTTAGCAAAGTTTCAAGATACAATTTGAATATATAAAAGTAAACTGTATTTCTCTATTTTAACAATTGGTAATTGAAATTTTAAAAATTCATAACATAAAGATTAAATACTAAGGGCTAAGTTTGAAAAAAACGTACAAGACCTGTATACTGAAAAAAAAAAAGTAGATATGCTCTATTCATGATGTGGGAAAAAAAGTATTGTTAAGATGTCACTTTTCCCCAAATTGATCCACAGATTCAATGCAACTCCAAGCAAAACTCCAACAGGATTTTTTGTAGAAATAGGCAAGGTGATTCTAAAATTTATATGGAAATGCATAGGACCTAGGATAGCTAAAGCAATTTCTGGAAAAAACAGAATCATACTATGAATAAAGTACGCTCCTTAGTTAATAATGATTAACTATACTAAATGTACCATACTAATGTATATGTCAGTTTCAGAGGAAACTATGTTTGAAGATTACAGAAATGCTCTGTACTAACTTTACAATTTTAATGTTAATCTAAAACTTCTAAAAATTAAACTTCATTAAAAATTCTTTTAAATGAGTAAAAAACTTGTTACAGATACTTCACCAAAGAAGGTATCTAGATTCTCCTGAACAACCAATAAATCAAAGAAGAAATCAAAGGGGAAATAAAACAGTATCTGCAGACAAACAAAAATGGAAACACACATACCAAAACTTATGGGATACAGCAAAAGCAGTTCTAAGAGGGAAGTTCATAGCAATAAATGCCTACATTAAGATACAAGATCTCAAATAAACTACCCCTATGACTCAAAGAACTAGAAAAAGAAGACACACTGAGCCCAAAGATAACAGAAGGAAGGATAAGACTGGAGCAGAAATAAATGAAATAGAGAATAGGAAAACAATAGAAAAGATGCAAAAACGAAGAGTTGTTTCTTTGAAAAGATAAAATTGAGAAATCCTTAGCTAGACTAACCAAGGAAAAAAGAGAGGTCCCCAAATCAGCAAAATTACAAATGACAAAGGAGACATTACAATTGCTATGACAGAAATACAAAGGATCATAAGAAACTACGGCAAACAACTGTATACCAACAAACTGGATGACCTAGACGAAATGGAGAAATTCTTAGAAACGTGCCACCTACCAAGACTGAATCAGGAAGAAATAGAAAATTTGAACAGATCAATTACTAGTAGGGAGATCGAATCAGTAATCAAAAATTTCCCAACAAAAGCAAAGCCCAGGTCCAGATGGCTTCACTGGTGAATTTTACCAAACGTTTAAATAATTATGCCAACCCTCTCAAGCTCTTCCAAAAAATCAAAAAGGCTTTATTTTACAAGGCCAGTACTATTCTGATAGGAAAGCCAGAAAAGGACACTATAAGAAAACTACACACCAATGTCCCTGATGAATATGGATGCAAAAATTCTCAATATAATACTAGCAGACAAAATTCAGCAGCACATAAAAGGATTATTCACCATGATCAAGTGGGATTTAACCCTGGGATGTAAGGATGGTTCAACGTAAACAAATTCATCCATGTTATATATCACAACGGAATAAAAGAAAAAAAGCTCATGATCATCTCAACACAGAAAAAGCATTTGACAAAAGTCAACATCCATTCATGATAAAAACTCTTAATAAATTAGGTTTAGAAGGAATGTATCTTAACATTTTAGAGGCCATATATGATAAGCTGCCACGGCTAACATCATACTTGATGGTGAAAGGCTAAAAGGGTTTCCTTTAAGACTAAGAACAAGACAAGGGTGCCCATTCTTACTATTCCTATTCAACAAAGTACTAGACACCCTAGCCAGAGCAATCAGGCAGGAAAAAGAAATAAAAGCCATCAGAATTGGAAAGGAAGAAGTGTTTTTATTTGCATATGACATGATTTTATATATAGCAGCATTATTTATAATAGCCAAATTATGGAAGCAGCCTAAGTGTCCATTGATAAATGAATGGATAGAGGAGATGTTGTGCTCCTGAAACCAGGATAAATGAATGGATAGAGGAGATCATATACATGATAAAATATTATTCAGCCAAAAAAAGAACAAAATCTTGCCATTTGCAATGACAAGGATGGAGCTAGAGAGTATAACACTAAGTGAAACAAGTCGGTCAGACAAAGACAAATACCATATGTTCTCACTCATATGTGGAATTTAAGAAACAAAACAAAACCAAAAAAATGAGCAAAGGAAAAAAGACAAACCAAGAAACAGACTTTTAACTACAGAGAACAAACTGATGGTTACCAGAAGGGAGGTAGGTGGGGGGCTGGGTAAAATAGGCAATGGGGATTAAGGAGTACACGTGTGATGAGCACTGGATGATGTATGGAATTACTGAATCACTATATTGTAACTATCACCTATAACTAGTATAACACTATATGTTAACTATACAGGAATTTAAAATAAAAAAGAAAGAGGGGAAAAAAGAAAATTCTAAAGACACCAAGAAACTGTTAGATATAATCGATAAATTCAGTAAAGTTGCAGAATACAAAATTAACATTCAAAAATCAGTAGTGTTCCTATACACTAACAACAAATTATCTGAAAAAGAAATGATCTCATTTATAGCATCAAAAACAATAAAATACTTAGGAAAAACATAACTAAGGAGATGAAACACATGTACAATGAAAACTGTAAGATACTGATGAAGGAAATCGAAGATACAAATGAATGGGAAGAATCCTGTATTCATGGATTAGAAGAATATTGTTAAAATTTCCATACAACTAAAATGATCTATAGATTGAATGCAATCCCTATCAAGATTTCAATAGCACTTATTACAGAAGTAGGCAAAACAACCCTAAAATTTACATAGAACCACAGAAGACTCCAAATAGCCAAAGCAATCCTGAGAAAAAAGAACATAGTGGGAGGCATCACACTTCCTGATTTCAAGCTATATCATAAAGCTGTAGTATAGACCAGTGGAACAGAATCGAGAGCCCAGAAATTAACCCATGCACATACAGTCAACTAATATTTCACAAGGGAGCCAAGAATACTCAATGGAAAAGGATAGTCTTCTCAACAAATGGTACTGGGGAAATTGGATATTCACATGTAAAAGAATGAAAATTGGTTCCTATCTTACACCACTCACAAAAATTAACTTAAAATGGATTAAAGACTTAAATGTAAGACCAGAAACTCCTAGAAGAAAATACAGGAAAACAACTCCTTGAGATGAGTCTTGATTATGAGTTTTTGGATATGACACACAAAGCACCAGTAACAAAATGAAAAATAAGGGGGACTGCATCAAACTAAAAAGCTTCTGCACAGCAAAAGAAATGATCAACAAAAGAAACTGCAACCTACAGAATGGGAAAAAGTATTTGCAAACCATATCGCTGATAAGGGGTTAATATTTAAAGTATGTCCAGAAATCACATAACTCCACAGTAAAAAACTCCACAAATAATCCAATTAAAAAATGGGCAAAGGACCTGAAGATATTTTCCAAAGAAGATAGAATACAAATGGCTAACAGGTACATGAAAAGGTTCTCAACATCACTCATCATCAGGGAAATGCACATTAAAACCACAATGAGATATCACCTCATGCCTGTTTGAATGGCTATCATCAAAAAGCAAGACACAACAAACGATCCAGAGGATGTGGAGAAAAGGGAACACTTGTGCACTGTTAGTGGGATCGTACATTGGTAAAACCACTATGGAAAACAATTCAGAGGTTTCTCAAAAACCTTAAAATACAACTATCATATAATCCAGCAATTCCACTTCTGTGAATATATCCAAAGGAAATGAAAATACCACACCAAAGAGATATCTGCAACCCCATGTTCATGGCAGCATTGTCTATAATAGCCAAGACATGGAAACAACCTAATGTCCATCAATGGATGAATGGACAAAGACATTGTGGTATCAGTGGAATATTACTCAGCCACAAAAAGAAATCCTGCCATTCACAACATGGATAGATCTTGAGGGCATTATGCTAAGTGAAGTAAGTCAGAGAAAGAAATACGGTCTGATCTTACACTTAAAAAAATCTTTTAAAAAATGCACAGAAAAACTGAAGCAGGAGTGGCAGGGGGCAGGAGGGGGGATTGGAGGAAGGTGGTCCAAAACTTCCAGTTATAAGATAAAAAAGAACTAGAAATGTAATGTACAACATGATAACCATACTCAACTGCTGTATGGTATATTTGAAAGTTGTTAAGATAGTAGATCCTAAGAATCCTCAATACCAGGAAAAAAGCTTTTCTTATTTTTTTTGGTATCACTATGAGATGATGGATATTAAATAAACTTACCATGGTAATCAGTTCACAATATATGTAAATCAAATCATTACGCTATACACCTTAAAATACAGTGCTGTATGTCAATTAAACTGTATCTCAATAAAACTGGGGGAAAAATATCAAGATAACAAGCACATGAAGATGTACTCAATGGTCGTTAGGAATATGTAAAGTAACCGCAATAAGACACCATTAGTCACTCACCAGAACAGTAAAATGTAAAAGCCTGACTAAATCAAATGCTGGTGAAGATATGGAACAGCTAAAACTTTCATATGCTGCTGCGGTGAATATAAATTGTTAGAACCATTTTGGAAAACAGTTTGGCAGTTGAATGTACATCTATAATAAAACCCAGACATTTAATTCTAGGTATTTACCCAAGAGAAATGAAAACAGATGTCTACACAAAGACATATGTGAATGTTCAAGGCAGTTTTATTTGTAATAGCAAAAACTGGAAACAACCCCAAGCCCATCAATAAGGTGGTATTGTTTGGTATATTTATACCACGTGTAAAATTATTAGACGTGAACTGCTGTCATATGCAACAATGGGATGAATCTCAAGATGTTCCAAAATAACTCAATCTTCTTTCCAAACCTATTCCAGTGTATGGCACTATCTGGTTCTGAAAATTAAAAGTCAAATCATCCTCTCCAAAGCTCTCCTTTTCCACAATCCAGTCCATCACAATGTCCTAGTGATTTTTCTCTTCAATGTATTTTGATACTTGGTTTCTCTCCATTTTTACCACTATCAGTTTAGTCCAAACTACCTCATCATCTCTCACACCGCTACTCTTTTTTTTTTTTTAAAGATTTTATTTATTTATTCGACAGAGATAGAGACAGCCAGCGAGAGAGGGAACACAAGCAGGGGGAGTGGGAGAGGAAGAAGCAGGCTCATAGCAGAGGAGCCTGATGTGGGGCTCGATCCCACAACACCGGGATCACGCCCTGAGCCGAAGGCAGACGCTTAACCGCTGTGCCACCCAGGCGCCCCACACCGCTACTCTTATCCAGCCTCCATTCTTGCCTCCTTCCAATGAATTCTCCACACAACAAACAAAAATACTTTCCAGGTGAACATATGATCATGGCACGGTCTCCCCAACCTTGCTCAAAATAACCATGCAGTGGCTTTTTACTACTCCTTGGATAAAAGCCAAAATACTTAACATGGCCTAAAGGATCTAGACAGTTTGGCCTTTACCTATGTTTGAGGCCTCACTTTGCAACACTCCCTTACTTCCATCCCTGACTTTCACGACCTTGTCTTTTTTCCCGCCACAGAGCCATTTTTTTTTTTTTTACATAGGATTCCTTCTGTCTATGACCTCTTCCTAGCAAATAACTTGTTAATGTTATTCAGATCTTAGCTTAGAATTACATTTTTAAAAAAGCATTCCTTGACCTGGTTACCTGCTCAAAGCACAGTTGCACCTCAGTTTTGCTTGATGAATTGTCTAAGTAACATACAGCTTCTCCACTACACAATGCATGATGACACAGACCACATTTTTTTTTTTTTATCACTTTTATACCACCAGCCTCTAGTAAAGATCTGGCAGGTACCTAGACGGACCTCATAAATATTTCTAAATGAATTAATGAAGAATTAGAAATTATGTGTTCCTAAATGAAATAACATGGACTTGGTGACACATTTTAAATGGACTACAAGCAAACCATCTAATCAAATGTCCTGTTTTTAAAAAGAATTCCAATTAAACCATCACATAGTTGTCTTTCTTCTTTCCTTCCCGCAGTGTGTTCCAGAGGCAATTACTACATTCAAGGCACTGAGACATAGCAGTGAATGAGACAGTCAGGGGCCCTGCACTTATGCATCATCTGGTTTAACTTGACTGACTTTTCATTTCAAAAGTTACTCTAAGGCCAGATGACTTGTTTCCTAACCTCTATGGAGAATACATCATTTTTTAAAAAATAAATCCTTAACTTTCTCATCACTCTGAGGCAATCTTGTTCTATTTCATGGAAGACTTACTATTTTTTAAACATACAGACCTGAATAATTTTAATTATCTACCTAATTACATGTCTAATCAGAATGAGAAGCAAGGTACAAAGAATTAAAATGGAAAAAAGTATACCTCTACACAAAAAAACTTATATACAGACTAGACTACAAGGAAAAACTTAAGAGCATATGCTCAAAACGTCCTTCAAAGACAGAAGTTACAAATGAAGAAAAATAATTGAATAATCAAAAACTTACTTTTTCAGAAATCTGAAATAAGTTACATCTAAGAACTCTGATCTCAAGATGTCTACTTGATAGCACATAGTCACACAAAATGTTCTCCCACCGTGTTTAAACTGATCATCCATAAAGCAGACTTGGGATCAGAAATTTGCTAGAACACATTTGTTTTTACAGTGTTGATGGTTTTAAACTAAGTAATGAGAACTTGGTATGTCAATTTGCAAAATGGCTGACTAAGATTATTGTCACAGAAACAAGTTTTTCCTTCTACTTCTCTAGTGTGTATGCTAAAACAGAGATCACATCTACAACCAAGGATTAGCAAATCCTAACATATACAGGGTTATTCCATTTTATTTTCTTCAAAATCTCTTCAGAGTGAACCAAATGGGAAATATTCCAATAGCATGCTGGCAAGTTATAAAGATGGCTTCCTAACTTGTTCATTTAATAACTTCTATTAATAAATCCCCATCATCATACCATCATTGATGGCTCCTGAACACGAACACAGTCTGATCACCCAGCACAGACTATCTCACAGAAGAGATCTCAAAACTTAGTCACTGTAACATATTTGCCTCTTTTAAACGTGCTGGAGGATTTATCAAGTTCAGTTTAGTTCTATGTCCTAATAAGTGTTACTAGTTTAATCCAAAATATATCATCTGTGTATGTAATGAAGGTGGCTCCTAACTTTATCATCCAAGTCACTGTTGAATTATTCAATATTGTCCCAAGGGAGAGATTCCAGTGGCGCATCACTTTAGGTTGACATAGAACCAAAAACCAACAGCCAGAATTTATAGAGTATACAAAATGGTTTTCACACACAATGATAGTTGAGCCTTCATTTATTCAACAGATGGTTCAGGAACTGAGTGCTAATTCTATGCCAATCATTGGGTAGATACTGCGATAAAACAGTGATCCTTCCAACTCTGTAACAGTGATTATCAAAATGTCATCTCAGAACCAGTGGCTGCAGCATCACCTGGGGAACTGCTATTAAAACTAGTTAAAACAGGCCTCACCCCAGATCTACTAAATCTGAAAATCTGGGGGCAGGGCCCAGCAAGCTATGTTTTAACAAGCCTTCCAGGTAATTCTGATGCATCCTCAAGTTCAAGAACCACTGCCTGCAAAGTAGCCCTTTGCATTCTATATTAGAAAAGCGAGGCTCAGAGAAGGGAACAGACTTGAGATACCAAAGAGACTTTTTCCTACCATTTATTCCCAGGGATTAGAAAAATGTCTGGCACATAACATGGGCACAAAACAAAGATTTGTTGGATGAAAAAATGTTGTGCTATCACCCAATTATGACTATAACCCAAGCAATATAATCCTAACTTCTTGAAGATATACATACCGATAATGAACGCCCTTCTGAAAAGAGAAATGTTCACCATGACATCAAGAATTATAACTTAAAAACTAATTATTTTTGACTCTTGCATAAAAGAAGTTACCAAAGGGGACCACTACCAAAACTACTCAATTTTTCTTTACCTTGTTATTTTGTCTTGATTTACTTAACTCCAATTTATACTTTTCTGCTTCTTCTAGAGCTCTATTCAACCGAACTTCTGTAGCACTTTGGTTACTGGCAGCCTGTTTTTGTAGTCTTCTTTTATTTTCTAATTCCTGCATGGCAAAAGATATATGGAACAATTATAAATATGTAAGAAGTTCCCTCCATTATTCTGCAACATTGTCCATTTCCATATTCCTCGCTTTCTCCCAAATTTTACACACATTTACACACACACACACCATAGGCTGGGGGCTGAGCACTGAATGACAGAGGTCTCAGGGAATTCTTACCCTGAATTGGTATTAGAAAGATATATCCTTAAAGAAGTAGTCATGAATTAGGCTTTCAAATTACTTTTTGTTTGGAATTTTCTATCTCTTTTTATATAGTATAGAGGTCCTCTATATTTATTTTATAAGCAACCCTTTGTACTATAGTTCTTCCTCTGGGAACCTCCCCAAAACAGCTATGTAAGGCACAAACTCTCATAAATACTGTGTTTGTATAAACCTAACAAAGTATATCATATAAGAAATATTTGTTAAAAACAGCATTCTACATTAGCCTTACAGGGAAAATCCCAACTCTGAGCAAAAACAACAGATCTTATGGATTCATGTTCCACATCTTGGGGTAGGTTTAGACTTGCATTTCTGCAAATATTCTAAGAGATGCTGTTGCAGAGAGTGTACAGAAGAAACAAACATGTAGGATAAACTCCAAACTACCATAATCTGGCACTATAATCTCGTCTCCTGCAAGATGTTACCTTCAGATAGGTCTCTCAAACAGCTATTATGTTTCTTGCCTTTAAGCCTCTGCTCATCTCAGCTCTTCCTTCTGCCCTGATCCCTCCTCCCTGCTCCTCATTTTCACGTAGTCAGCACCTATCCATCCTTTGAGACTCAACGAGGGGTGTACATGAGGGTTTTACCTCCTCCAAGAAGTCTTCCCTCATTATCTTCCTCGTTCTCATCCCAGGCTGGATTAGGTGCCTTCTTCAGAGCTTCTATGACACCTTGACACACATATATCATAGTACCTGCTGTGCAGAACTGAAACTATCCATTTACTTCATTTTCCCCACAATTAATGTAAGCTCATTGAGGATAGAAACGTTCTTAATTTCTGTATTCCTGGAACTTTAGTGGCATAGAAGAAGCACTAATGACATGTTTACTCAACTGAATTTATTTTGTAATATTTAACTCACTCTTCTTTGCATCCCCTACAATGCCTAGTACAGAGCCTTATATACAACAGATATTCAATAAATATCATGGAATTGAAATGATGCAGTAAAAATGCAGTTGTCTGTTTTCTTCTTTCATAACTTTTTTTCCTCCTGGCTGTATCACTGTGTTTTATTTGAAAACTGATCTCCCTGGCCCTAAGTAATTAAGGGCGAAACAAAACAAAACACAACAAAACACATGCTGCTCTTTATGTGGGTTTTTAAACAAATCAAACTGTGTATGGATACCATCTGCCATCACCAGCCTTCTTCACAGCTTTGTGGGTGGTAGCTACAGTAAGAGCAAGCTTGATTTATTTCACTGTTCACATGGAAAAGGCAGAAATTCTCATTAGCTACAAAGTCCACAATTCTAGCTGCCTCATTTCAGCCTCTACTCATAAGAATATGAAAATAAATCTTTGCCTTTCTCTTTCTTGCTGGTGACTTTGTAACCTACTTCACAGAAAAATGAAAACCATCCAACACCACATTATGGTCCTCTACCCGTGAATCAATACAGCCCCCTTCCTGGGAGAAGTGATAAAGAAAAAAGGCATTAGAAAAGCAAAATACAAAATAAAGTATTCCTATATGAGCAAAATTTCCTTAGCTCCACTAAGGAAAAGGAAAACATTACCAAAAACTTGAAAACATTTCTGTTTTTAATCACACTCAAGTACTTTTTACAAAGTGCAGACAAGATACCCATATTTTTTATGAGAGAGCTTATAAGCTGAAAATAATAAAGTAAATCTATTGTTACCAAAAAAATTAAGCAGTTTACGTGTTGTTAGAAAAGAATTTTAGGAAAGATTTCAAGCCCTGGATTTTACATTAGCTTTAAAAGAAAAATCTAGATAGCCTAAAGAAATTAAAATCTCACTTTAACACTCAAATACTATGAGAGCCAATGAAAAATAATTTGCCATCCTAACTTCTAAAGCATTCATAAGGAACCAGGAGAACGCAAGAATAGAGACAGCTATGTATCGGTAGCCACAGCACTGACAAAATGGTAGCAAATGCTTTAAGAGTAACACAAATTGCCACAGTAATTCAGAAGAGGAATAATAAGATGACAAATAAATGATCAGGTAACGTTCTAGAAACAAATGGCTAAGGTACAAAAAGCAATAGACTTGGGAGTCAGAGAACCTATGAGCTGTGGTAGACTCAGTTTCCATATCTGAAATTGGTAGTAATGATATATACCTAATTACTTATTCATATTTATTGAGCACTTATTATGTGCCAGGTACTATTCTACATCAATGATGGGCACACAAAATTAAGAATATATACAATGGATAATTAAGTAGTGCATCATGAAACATACGCTGGGGGAGAAGGGAATAAAGAACTGGGCAGGAGGTGCAGATCTTTATAATAAAAACATATGACTACACACAACTATCATATGTATGTGATAGCAATTTGTAAACCATATAATATTAAACAAAAGTAAGGGCCATTAATACCATGGCTTTGCAGGACACATATAGGCAAAAATTTAAAAGCTTTCTTTGCAAGATAAGAACCTGAAGAAATTAAGAAAATGCTTTTGAGGAGTTCTGCTATGGAAACAAGAAAGAACAAAAGCATCTTTAGGAAATGATACACATCTCAATTTTAGCTGGAGTGAAAGATAAAGAGAGAGCAGACTTTTTTTTTTTAAGTGAGTTACTAAGGATAAGCATATCTGTGTGACATAATCCATGATCAGAGAAACTTATGGAGTGCACCTACTGACTTCAATTTGACCAAAAAACAAAACAGAGATTAAGGCTTCCACCCATGATGAAATAAAAACCTAACATAAAAACATATTGTAAACAACTAAAAAAATAGTCAAAACATGTTAAATAACTATTTAGAGATAAAGGAAAACAGTAGGATTATGATGCCTGAGAAAAGAGAAATAAATGGAGTAGTCCTACAACCACCCTAGCATTCTGCCTGGAGGCAATATCCACACTGCGGGTATAAGGAGGAGAAAATACAAACAGAGCCATGGTCTGCTGAGCTGAGACAGAGATGGAAGCTGGAGGAGACTGAGGCAGCTGGAATTTCTGAGAAGGTTTCAAATAAGGAGGAACTCCATTAGGAGGGAGCTTCAGGAATCTACACAGGATAGCTTTTGAGTATACTGAGGACTCGGCCACACCTAGTGGCCACTCTAGACACACCCCAGCCAAACTTAAAAACAGGCCTCAAAAGGACTAAACTGGCAAATAACTACCTGTGTTCAAAGAGCACATTAAACACAGATACTCAACAATATAATGTTGTTCACAATGTCTAGCATCCGGTATAAAATCACTAACTAAGCCAAGAAGCAGGAAAATGTGATTGATATCCAGAAGACAAAGTCAATAGAAACAAATCCATAAAAGAGAAATATGATGGATCCAGCAGACAAGACTGTCAAAACAGCTATTTTAATTATGCATGTTAATGTAATGAGGACATCAATTGAGAATATAAAAGAGAATCAAATGGAACTTCTACAGATGAATAATATATCAAAATGAACATTTCACTGGTTAAGAGCATATTAGACACTGCAAAGATCAGTGAACTATTGAAGACAGCAATAGAATCTATCCAAATAAAAAATATAAAGGAAAAAAAGGTTAAAAACATCAGTGACCTAATATCACTGATATATTATCAGTGGGATAATATCAAGTGGTCAAACAAAAGTATAATTGAAGTTACAGGTTGGGAGAGGGAAAGATGGGGTACAGAAAAAATACCGGAAGAAATAACGGCCAAAATTTTCCAAATTTGATGAACACTATAAACCCACAGATTCAAAAAGTTCAAAAAACTTCAAGCAGAATAAACACTCCCCACACAAAACTGAGAAAACACATCATTATGAAATTGCTGCAAACCAATAACAAAGAGAATGTCTTAAGAGCAAAGATAAAAGATACAAAAATACAAGGGTAGAAAGAAAAGAATTACTGTGAACTTTTTGTCAGAAACGACATAACCCAGAGGACAATGGGATGATACCTTTAAAGTGTTAAAAGAAGACAGAAACTTTTGATTAATAATTCTGTATCTAGTGAATATCCTTCAAAAATTTAAGGGGGTTCAAACACACACAAGTGCACACAAAACTGGTGAATCTGAATAATGCCTGTGGATTATACCAATGTCAGTTTTCAGGTTTTAATACTGTACTATTATTATGTTAGATGCTATCAAATACGGAAACTGAGTGAAGGGTCCACAGGACCTCTATTATTTTCACAGCTTCCTGTGAATCTGTAATTTTCAAAATAAAAAAAATTTAAGTAAGGAAAAATACAGTCTTTTTTCAAAGAAACAAATACAAGGAATCAGTGACTAGCAAACTGGCACCACAAAGATTGAAAGGGTAGTCATTTCAAGCAGGCATATAGAAAAACAGATCTAAAGAATGAAGACTATGAGAAATGGCAAATATAAAAGGCATTTTCATATGTTAAGCTCTTTAAAATATAACTATTTAAAGAATTATTGTGGGATTTATGACATTAGAAGTAAAAGCATAAAGGAAAGGAGGCAGAAATAGAATATACTATTGTGAGGGTCTCATATGTGAAAGAATATAACATGATTTGAAGGTAGACTGTGATATGGTAAATATGTTTTTTGTGTTTTATGTAATATAATTAATGCATGTAAATATATTTTATGTTTTTTGAGCTAAATGTAACATAAAAATATAAGAGACATAGCCAACAGTGGAGAAAAAAGCAAAATACTAAAAAATAATTCAGAAGAAGAAAAAATAACAAAGGTTAGAAAAAAATAAGAAACAGCAAGATGATAAATTAAAACCCAAACATCATTGCATTAATGTAATTGGTCTGAACATGCCAGTAAGAGAGAGAGACCATTGAAGTGGATGAAAAAGCAAAACCCAATTATATACTGGCTACAACAAACCCATTTGCAATATAAAGGCAGATAAAAAGTAAAAAGTTGAAAAAAGATATACCAAGCAAACATGAAGTATAATAAGGCTGGAATTACTACACTAATATCAGACAAAGTAAGTAGACTTTGGAAAAAGGAATGTTATTAGAGATTTTTAAAAAGTATTTCATAATTACAAAGAAGCATTAATCAAAAACACTATAATCCTATATATGCAGCCATCCAAAATAGAGACTAAAAATACATAAAGCCAAAACTGATATAACTGAAAGGAGAAATAGACAAATCCACAATTCTAGTCAGAAATTACAGCACCACCACCTCTCTCTCAATAACTGACAGAACACTTGAACAACACTATCAACAAATTTGCCCTAATATTTACAGAACACTCCATTCAACACAGCATACTATATATTCTTTTCAAATTACATGAAGTATTCACCAAAAGAGGCCAAATGCTGGTCTGTAAAACTACTCAAGACAAATTTTAAAAGAATGAAATCATAAAGTATAGGTTCTCACACCACAAAATTAAATTAGAAATTAACAGAAAGACATAAAAAATCCCCAGTTATTTAGAAATTAAACAATATACTTCTCAATAATCCTAATGGTCAAGATAAATCATGAAGAAAATTAGAAAACACTTTGAACTTAATAAATATAAAAAGACAACATCAAAATTTGTGGAATGCAGATAAAGCAGCACTTAGAGGAAAATTTATAGCTTTAAAATGCTTATGTAAGAAGAAAAGTAGAAAATCAATTGTCTAAACTTATACCTTAAGAATCCTGAAAAGAAATTAAACCCAAATAAGGATGAAGGAAGTGCTAAAGGGTAGAAATCGATGAAATAGAAAACTGACAAAAGAACAGAGGAAAGTCAATGAAGCTAAATAATGGATCATGGGCAGTTAAATGAAATTGGTAAGTATCTAGCTGGACTGATAAAGAATAAAAGAGAGAAGAGACAAATTATTAATATCAAGAGTGAGATAGGTGTCATTATTACAGATCAAGAAGGCATTATAAATATAATAAAGGAATATTAAGGATAAATTTATGCCAACAAATTTGATAACTTAGATGGGATGGAAAAATTTCTTAAAAAACACAAACTACCAAAACTAACTCAAAAATAAAAAATAAAAATAGACTCATCCACTAAATAAACTGAATTGATCATTAGAAGCCTTCCAAAAAGAAAATTCCCCTCCACATGGTTTTGTTGATGACTTATATCAAACATATAGATCAATGTAGCAGAATAGACAGTCTAGAAATAGACCCACATATATGGTCAATTAATTTTCTACACAGGTGCCACGGTAATTAAATTGAGAAAGAATATTTTCAACAAATGCTAATTGTATGAAAAATAAACGCTGACCCTTATTCTCATGACATATAAACAAAATTAACTTAAAATAGATCACAGATCTATTCATATACTATATATGTGTGTGTACACACACACACACATACACACACACACACACACACAAAGGCTAAAACCATAAAACTCCTATAAGAATACATGAAGATTTTCTCCCATGGGGTGGGCAAAGATTTCTTGAAAAAAGCACAAACTAGAAAATAAAATAAAATATTGGAATTCATCAAAATGTAAAACTCTTTCGAAAAACAGTGTTAAGAAAATAAAAAAGCCAAGTAAGATTGGAAGAAACTATTCACTAAATATTCTAGCAAAAGAATTATATAAGGAAACATAAGGAACTCCTACCTCAACTCAATACTTTTTTAAATGGGCAAAAGGTTTGAACAGATCAATAGTCATAAAGGAAATACAAATTAAACCATAATGAGATACTAATCTTCTGCCCCCCTAAAATAGTTAAAATTCAAAAGATTGACAATACCAAGTGCTGATGAACTGGACCAACTGAAACTCTCATATATTGCTGGTGGGAATGAAGATGGTACAATCACTTTGGAACAGTTTGACAGTTTCTTATTAAGTTAAACATACACTTTTCATAATACCCAGAAATTCTACTCTTAGGCATTTATCCAACATCATGAGTCATATTGGATGTGCATGTACAAAAACGTGTCTATATAAAAATTTGTATATGAAAATTCATAGTGGCTTTGTTTCTAACAGTCCAAAGTTGGAAACAACTCAAATGTCTTCCCACTGATGAACAAATAAACAAAATGCAGTACTACATAAACAAAGACTACTCAGCAAAATAAGGGAATGAACCAAAAAATATGCAACAACGTTAATGAATTTCAAAATCATTATGCTGAACAAAAAAAGCTAGCCATAAAAAAGCACATACTTATGATTCCATTTATATGAAATTCTACAACAGGGAAAACTAGTCTGTAACGAAGGAATGCAGATCAGTGTTTGGGCCATGGTTGGAGGATGCAGATTTAGGGGAAGGAAGACAAAGGAAATTTGGGGGAGGTGATAGAAATTTTATCTGGATTGCAGTGGTGGTTATAGGAATATACTATTTTGTCAAAGCTCAATGAACTGCACAATTAAAACAAGTATATTTAATTGTATTTATTTCTCAATAAAACTGATTTTAAAAAGATCATTATTTTTCATGACACATCCCTAAAACAGATCATTAACTGAAAAACAAAATTCAATGCTGAAATAAAATGTTTTCTGTCTTTATATTTTAGAAATGGCTCTACCTGTTAGTGTAAGTTAATATGCATAGTTTTTTAAATAGTTCGCTTTTATAGGTGTGTTTTTAGAGATATATGGTGAGCAGAATTAGCAAAAAAAAAAAAAAAAAAAAATCAATCTTGAGCTCCACATAACCCATGAGAGCTGTTACACCTCTCTTCCTGGTAGGTAGGTAAGAATTCAAGATGGGAAGTTCAGAGCTAATGAAAGTCACTATAAAAATCTTCAGATAGTCAATGTATCCTAACAGCGTAGAACACTCAATGTGAATCAAAGGTTTCAAATATTTAACTCTAAACAACGAGATTTTGGAATAGCTGTGTGTTAAAGACCACTTAATTTTGAGGGGCTGGAGAAAGAGTCTACGTGATTTGTAGGAAGAACACACACTTTGGGGATCAGACAAACATGTGCTCTGCCACTACCTGTATGACCCTGGGCACTTCGTTTAACCTCTCAGATTCAGTTTCTCTTTCTGTAAAATGTTTTGCCTGACACACAGAACTCAAAAAAATGTTAGTTCCACTTCTGCCCATACAGAAGTAGAGTTATAATCAATGTAGTCATTTGAGAACATTAATCTATTGATAGAGTACGAGATAAAATGGATGAGGAAAAGAGAAAGGACATAAGATAACCAGTGAGAAGGATTCAGAAATAAGATAATAATAGCTTGAACCAAGAAGGGGCAATGGAAATTAAAAAGAAAAAATGAATGCAAAACATTTGAAGAATGCACAGAATGGGTATAAAGGCCAAGAATAAGAGAATCAAAGATGTAGGCAACGTTTCAAGGTTATGTGAAATGACAATGATGATAATACCAGAAACTTGGTTGCATGATGACAAATGATAAAGTAAAATGACAAATAAAAACACTGGTTTCCCAGATACAACATTTTTTTCTTACAACATTTGTCTATATTTTTTAGACCAACATATGAACCACATATATAATTTTAAATTTTCTAGTAGCCGCCTTAAAAAGAAACAAGTAAAATTAATTTTAATACTATATGTCCCTTATCCCAATATATCTAAAATATTTTAATATGTAATCAATATAAAAATATTTTTTTATTCTTTATTAAGTCTTCAAAATCTGGTATTTATTTTAAACTGACAGCATGTCACAATTGGGACTAACCACATATAGTGAGCTACCATATTGGATAGCACTGGCTTACACTATTAGATACTATAATTAACTTTGATTTCCAGATATATAGGTAATCAAAATGTGGTATATCCATTCAATGTTACACTACTCAGTAATGAAAAGGAACAGACTACAACATGGATTAACCTCAATTGCCTTATGCAAGTGAAAAAAACCGACTCCAAAGCCTACTAAGTGATTCTATGTGATTCTACTTAGGTGACATTCTGGAAAAGGCCAAAACATAAGAACCAAGACCAGATCAGTGGTTGCCTTAGACTGGAAGTAGTAGGAGGACTTGACTAAATTCACAAGGGAATTTTTAGGGATGGTGGAACTGGTCTGTATCTCAATTACGGTGATAGTTATATGACTATGTATTTGTCAAAACTCACAGAACTGTACACTTAAAAAGGGTGATTTACTATACACAAATTTTATCTCAATAAAGCCAATGTTAGGACATTTATTATCAGAAGATAATGCTAATTATATAAGACCAAAATGGTCAAAAATATGCTCTTAAATGAACACACTAAAGAAAAACATAGTAATAAAGGCATAATTTCTTACTCCCTACCTTATATTACATAATTTCTACCATTAAGTCTTACAAAGTAATACCATACAGTATGTTTTATTTTTATTATCTCATTTGTACATTCATATACATTTTTTAATGGGATAGCTTATTTAAAATATATTTTCCCCTTAGATTTGCCAGCAAAAGCACAAACAACCAAAGAAAAATTAGATACACTGGACTTCAACATTAAAAAATTGTGTGCTTCAAAGAACTGTAAAGAAAGTGGAGAAACAACCCAAAGGATAGGAGAGGTATTTAGAAATCATATATCTGATAAGGGACTTGTATCTAAAATATATAAAAACATTTACTACTCAATAATTTAAAAATCCTAATTTAAACAATGGGCAAAGGATCTGAACAGACAATTCTCCAAAGAAGATACAAATGGCCGATAAACATATGAAAAGATGCTCGACATTTTTCCTTATCAGAGAAATGCAAATCAAAATGACGAGATAACCACTTGATGTGAGTAGAATGGCTATAACCAAAAAGACAGTCTATCGTGTCGGTGAGGATGTGTAGAACATGGAACCCTCACACACTACTGGTGTAAATGTACAAATGGTACAGCTAGTTTGGAAAACAGCTGACGGTTTTTCAAAAGGTTAAACACTGGGTTACCATATGATCCAATGATTCTACTCTGAGGTATATACGTAAGACAAATGAAAACATGTCCACACAAAAACTTGTATGTTAATGTTCACAGCAGCATTATTCAAAATAGCCAAAACGTGGAAATAACACAAACGTCCATCAACTGATAAACAGATGTGTTATAGCCATACAATGAATATTACTTTAAAAAAAGGAACGAAGTACTGACCGATATGTACTACAACATGGATGAACCTCAAAAACACTCTTAAACAAAAGATGTCAGTCACAAAATACCTCACATTGTATGATTCTATACATATGAAATGTCCAAAATATCCAAATCTATCAACAGAAAATAGATTAGAAGTTGCCTAGAGCTGGAGGGGAATGGGAAGGAGAGATGGGGTACAGTGACTAAAGGGTATGGAGGGTCTTTTTTGGGGTGACGAAAATGTTCTAAAATTGATCATGGCGACAGCTATAAAACCCCTGAATATATTATAAGCCACTGAACTGTGTACTTTAAAAGAGTGATTTGTGGGGCGCCTGGGTGGCACAGCAGTTAAGCGTCTGCCTTCGGCTCAGGGCATGATCCCGGCGTTATGGGATCGAGCCCCACATCAGGCTCCTCCGCTATGAGCCTGCTTCTTCCTCTCCCACTTCCCCTGCTTGTGTTCCCTCTCTCGCTGGCTGTCTCTATCTCTGTCGAATAAATAAATAAAATCTTTAAAAAAAAAAAAGTGATTTGTATTCTATGTGAATTATATTTCAATAAAGCTATTAAAAATATTCTTATATGGTAGAAGGCTTTTTAGTAAATACTAACAAAATAACTAAGCAAACAAAAGTGGTGCCCACGCAATGTTTTATAGTGTCTTTAACTTTAGGTCCAGAAAAATAGCAAAATTATTACCTTTTCTACTGAAGACAGCTGTTGCTGTAATCCATCACATTTTTTATTTAGCTCTTCAAAAAGAGTTTTATATTTTTCTGTTTGAGACTGTTGCAAATTAATTGTTCGCTGTTGTCTCGCACAATCTTCTTCAAAGTTTTTTATTTGAGACTTTAAATCCTGAATTTCATTTTCCTATCGTTAGGAAATTAGAGATTATGTGAAAAAATGCACAAGGTTTGGTATCACAACAAAAAGCAGAAAACAAAAAGGAGCTTCATGTGATTTGAGATATTTATATTCACTTTACAAAGAAAAACTGCATTCCATTTTCATCTTCAAAAATGGAAGTCAGATGTTTTATTTCTGTTTAATAGCTTACATTTGTAAATTTTATACAGAAGATTCTAACTGCTAACAAGTATTTAATATTCTTTAGCTCAGTGAAAACTCGACATCTCAAAACAGAATAGAATTCAGTATTTGCATATAATTTTTTAATTCAAAATTTAACTGTAAATTACATGTCCATGAATATATTTTAAAAATAACTGAAACTGCTCCTAAAATATCTTTGAATATCAGAGCATTTATTTTGAGAGGTTTTTACCTTTTTATTACATTCGTATACAACATTATCCAATTCCTCCTGCATAACACGGAGTTTGGCCTTTAGAAATCTGTTCTGGGCTTCTGCGGATTGAAATAATTACATTTATTGTCTTTCACTGAATCTAAGATGCCATCGATTGCAAGACAGACCATTATTTTATGAGGAAAACAATGTTCAAGATGGGGAATTTATCCGGAGATCCCTGTCTGAGAACACTGAAGACACTAAATACCCATACTATAAAGAGAAATGAAATACAAATCCACCCAACAGAGAGGAACTGCTCACATCTTAACCTGGAACTGAGTAAAGAAGAGAAAAACAACAAATGCCTCTCCTGAGAATCTGAACCACAAGCCAGTACTCACGTTAAGTCTGTAGACTGAATTTGTCTTTACCAATGTGGTTCAAAATACCTCAGAATTTAAAGTGGTTTCAGGTTGATAACGTCCCAGGTTTGTTTGGCAGAAACAAACATAAAACTTCTCTAGCAGAAACTCAACTTCAATCTCAGCCACTGTGATGATAAAATACCAGTGACTATAACACATATCCTGATTTGACGGAAGTTAAAATGTAGTGTACGTGCCTTAGAAGCCAATAAATACACTAATACCTTACTGCTGAAGCTTTCTCCCACAATCCCTAAGATCCGCCTTTGGTATTTCATTGCTACCTAAAATTCTTTATCCAATGATATCAGCAGTAAATCTTTGATGTCTCGAGATCTATATAAGTAAATAAAGTGAGAAGTGAACTTAGAACTCACTCTATAATTCATTCAATCATTTATCCAAAAAATATATATTCTCTATAATGTTCCAGGCATAAGACAAGCTTTGCCTTCATGGATCTTACCTTAATTAAACACCCTGAATTGTCTCTGAGAAGTCACTAGGATATATCTCAACAGAGCAAAAAACATTTCTACGCATACTTCCGCTCCAAAGCTCTTCTTACTAAATGCTCCCAGTGTTACCATGGAGCTGATCAACGATGACTGGCTCTAACCCAGCTAGACCTCTCTAGCCTCAAATCTCCTTCAAGCCTCTCATGTCACTCCAGGTTAGCACAGGATAGAAGGGAAATGATACATTTAAAAATGTGAAGTTTGCAGTAGCTGGTCTCTAAGGAGAAAGGAGGAAGAATGGGAGCATGACTTCGTCCATCTCTTTCTCTCCCCCAACTAACCTCAGTGTTGCCAAGGAGCCAAATGCTCTCACTTCTGCAGGCCCATAGCATTAACCTCCCATCCCCATCTCCCTCTGCCTTTAGTCTTACAGAGCAGTATGTGCTACTAAGCTACTTTTTGATCTTTTCCTCTTGCCTGTCCAGCCATTCAGGCAATCATCTGGAATAAAAGAAAACTCCCCCAGAAGGGGAGATACCTTGGCCAAAGAGTCTGGAAAGGAAAGGCAGGGAGGCAAAGTGGTAGGAGGTGATTTCAGCAATAAAAAGAAAGTAGCAATTTAAGGTAGTCTGTTTGTACTGGTTCTATGTATCCAGAAGCAGGAATATTCTAACAGGGTCATTGGGTGACTGTGTACTCAAGAGCAGTCAATGTGTGACCACTGTGTCCTTGAAGGCATCTTGACAGAGACATAAAGGCAACTTCCTGCTTCACTTACCTTCTCTTCTGAAAAGTACCCCCAGAAAGCTTAGATAAGTCAGGAAATATAATAAATTCATAAATGAATTGCTCCTCACGACTAGCATGCAGCACAATAATCATTACACATATAAACTGTTATGGTTCTCACAGAATCAAGAGAATTTTAAAGATAAATCTTATGAATGTCTCATACAAACTGCTAAATTCTGAAATGAAGGAATTGCTGTTAGAGAGAGGCGAAATAGCTTGCCTGGAGTCACAACTGTAGTTCAGTATTAACCACATTCAACTTCACTCAATTGTCTTATTCTTTGTTTATAAAAGCATAGGTGGCTCCTCATAAACTCAACAGTTCTAGAGGCATTACTGGTAACTAAATGCTGTTTTTAGATGATCTGAACTTAGTATTATTTTTCAAAGTGATATGCAGAGAAGGAGTTTATAAGAAAGAAAATTACATTCATTAGAAAACTAATGTGATTATTTTAACTGATGCCTTTTAACATGCACTAAGTAGACTACAGTATCAATAAATGAAAGAAATTCAAAGAAACATTGGGTTTTAAAAATTATTGTAATGTGGGATGCCTGGGTGGCTCAGTCGGTAAAGTGTCCGACTCTTGATTTTGGCTCTGGCACGATCTCAGGGTTGTGAGATGGAGCCCTGCATTGGGCTCCGTGCTGGGCATGAAGCCTGCTTAAGATTCTCTCTCTCCTTCTCCCTTTGCCCCCCCCACCAAAATTATTTTAATGTTTTAATGATAAGCTGTGGGGCATTTTAACCTTAGTTGAAAAGTGGTCAATGAAACCAATACCGTATAGTCCTTTTTTTTTTTTTCAAGATTTATTTATTGACGGGGGTGCCAAGGGAGAGGGAGACAATCTCAAGCAGACTCCCTGATGAGTAGGGAGCCCGAACAGGGCTCAATCCCACTACCCTGAGATCATGACCTGAGCTGAAATCAAGAGTTGGACGCTTAACTGACTGAACCATCCAGGCGCCCTCTAAATAGTCTTTTTTTTTTTTTTTTACTTTTTATAATGGAAAATGTCAAACATATATAAAAGTAGAGAGACGATGTCAATGAAAAACCACTTTCCCATCACCCATTTTCAACAATTATTGACTCAAAACCAAGTTTCTTTCATCTGTAATTCTACTCACTCCTTCTACCACCATGTCCCACTAGATGATTTTGGAACAAATGCAAGATATCACAATACATTTTTTAAATGCAAGAAAAATAGTTCCAAATATCTTTTTCTAAGTAATTGTGATGTAAGGATAAAAATAAAATTTACCTGTTCCAATGTCATTACTGACACCACAAAAAATATCATCATCTATATAATCAGGCAAACCTTCTTCCTCCAGTTGCCCTTCAATTTTGCTAATCGTTTTTGCAAGAGAAAAGTCTGAGAAATCCTCTGGAATAGCAACATCGTTGGCAGTCTGTACATCAGAGTATTTCAGTTTTATACTACAAATAAATAAACACACACACATATATATACATATGCATATATTACATACAATACCAATATACAAAGGAGATATGACTTTTTTTTTTTTTAAGATTTTATTTGTTTATTCGACAGAGATAGAGACAGCCAGCGAGAGAGGGAACACAAGCAGGGGGAGTGGGAGAGGAAGAAGCAGGCTCATAGCGGAGAAGCCTGATGTGGGGCTCGATCCCATAATGCTGGGATCATGCCCTGAGCCGAAGGCAGACACTTAACCGCCATGCCACCCAGGCCCCCCGAGATATGACTTTTTTATTCAAATAACAAAGCAGATCAAAATTATTAATTTTAAATTTATGATGAAATCTACAAATGATACTTCCAAGGATGATATTATAAAAGACTTAGTTGAGTTTCAATTTTTATGAATCACGCAGCTACAGAGCTAGGGAAGGCTGATGAAGCCAGTTTGTCTAGACATGGCCTCCAAACAAGTAAACGTCAAAACTAAGAGTACTGAACTTAGCCGCCTGTGTCAAATCCACACTGTGGCTTTTAAATTACATGTGGCTGAAGAACTGTAAAAAGTGATATTGCTTCTAGCCAGAACTCTGCAAACACTTCAGAATAATACCTCTTAAGAAAAAACCTAGAGTGAACAGTTATTAGCTCAATCAAAATCAACTCAAACATTCTAACCAGAATCAAAGTCAACCAAAAAAATTAGATTTGATTTTCTTAACAAGGGAAGAAATATGAAATAAAAGTCACTGGTAAAGGCATTAAGAAATGGGCCAGCTCTAACCCATTAAGTTTATGGTCCTAAAAGCCTTATTTTTAACTTTTTACCTTAAGCCTAACTTACTTTTTACCACATAAGCAAAGCCTTCAGAATTCTATCTAGAAAAACCACCTTTTCTTTAAAAAAGTAACTTTGAAGTCTGAAAATAAGATAACCAGACAGGTTATGTACACAGTGTATATTCTCTTTTCTTCTATTTTAGATTTATTTTCTCTTCATTATCCCATCATTCTATTTTTTCTTTTATTTAAAAAGCAAAAAAGTCAACAAAGATTTTTCCAGGATTGTAATGCAATTATCATTTTGGGTAAGTAACAGATATTTAATAAAAAGAAGCTGGTTGGTACAATCCATCGCAGGTGTGACCTTCCCTTTTCTAGGTCGCCTATCCTAGAGAGCCTCTTGGTCCCCTTTTCAGCTTAAAATACTAATAGCCTTGAATTCTTTCTCACCAAAAACAACAGGATGTAAATTATAATGATACTATAGTCTTACTTACAGCACACCAAATCATTCTGTATGTCAATATACACAATAATGCATAGTGTTCTATTAAATGCTAGAAAAAGTAGACCAGCTATTTTGAGAGAACTAGGCAGAGAGACACCTAGGTTCTAGTCTTAGTTCTAAGAAAATATCTCACTAACACTTAAAAATTTGAAATGTGGCAATGCTGCTTAAGAGAACGATGTAAAACGTTCAGTAACTGCTGTAAGACATTTCTGAGTAGAACACGTTTTAAATTATTGAATGTAGATAAGATATATACAACGTAAGGTATAAAAGATCTGAAGAAACAGAGCTTAGTTAAAATGATGGTCCTGTGAATCATAAAACTAAAAAAGGAAAGTGATACTTTAAAAACTGTGCTATACCTTGAATTTGTTTTCCTTCCTTTACTTGCAAAGCACAGTTGGTTTTGAACCTTGTTTACGGCATCGACAGTTTTGGTCTTGGGCTACATCAAAAGAATTTAAATTATTAATTAGATTCTAATCATTTATCATGGAAAGCGATTTTGTAATACACAGAACTGCTAGTTTACTACACAGAAGCATTGTTATTTTCATGGAATTAATCAAATTGTATTTTAAAGAATGCCAGAATTGTATAGCTGGAAAAGACCTAGATATCACTAGCACCAACAGATTCAAAGATGAGGAAAATGAGCCTCCAAAATGCAAGGGTATTCAGCTGGCTAGTGGAACATTAAGCTGGATGTTCTGGCTCACAGAATTTAGTTCTCCTCACTGAGTATTCCCCAGACTTCACATACACCATTCCGTTGGCCTAGATCCCAGTAGGTGGGGAACCTGCAGATCCCAATTTGCCCAGCACCAGCAATAGTGATCTACACACTGGAGATATCTAAATGAATGACTAAACCTCTCAAATTACCTTCTTTGTATATATATACTTTTTCAGGTGATATATCTAGTGAATTTGGGCTTCGGAGAGAAAACTAAAAATGCTTAGGTTACAGATTCATTTTACTTAGAATTTTTTCCGATATATATCCAAATTGTTCAGTGAAATTATGAGACAAAAAAGGATTCAACTTATTTTATGAGCAACATTTCATGAAGGCATCTCTCCTAAGTATCAAGGCTTATATTGTATTTCTATTTTCTGTTTCTGTTTTATTCTAAGAAAAGTCTAAAAAATAACCTAAATTTTACAGAATGTAATTATATTTACACAAAGTTTGATTTTTTAAAAAAACATTTTATTTATTTTAGAGAGAGAGAGTTCGAACACAAGCAGGGGGAGCAGAAGGCAGAGGGAGCGGGAGAAGCAGACTCCCCACTGAGCAGAGCCTGACGTGAGGCTCGATCCCATGACCCCGAGAGATCATGACCTGAGCCAAAGGCAGATGCTTAACCAACTGAGCCACCCAGGAGCCCCAAAAGCTGGATTTCATACCTTAGTTTCTGAATGTAGGTGAACTATCCCTTCAGACAACAGACCTCTACAGACCAAAAATAAACATTACACATTAATAATAGATACTAAACTAGACACAATAAAATACAACAGCAATTATATCTGAAAGGGAAAACAGACAACTATCCAGTAGACTTTGCTATAATTCTGGTTACGCACAGGTTAATTTATTTTGCTAAGTGTCACAAACAACAAAAGTTCTTTGGTTAAATAATTCACCTTTGAGAAGATATACTAGAATACCAATATTTTTATAGGGAAACGTAGCACAAATTTTAACAAATGAAAATCATGAGTGATTCTTGGTGACGCACAAGGATTATCTATTTTACAAAATGATTCACCACAAGGCTTTTTAGTGTGAGCCCACCCAGTGTTATCCTTTGTAAATGTATTTAAATACTTGGTCAGTGTCTGTTTTCCCCATTACACTGTGAACTCCAGGAGGGAGGAATCATGTCTGCCTTGTTTACTGCTCTGTGCCTAGTACTTGGCATAGCACCTAGCATATGAACTCTTAAACTGTCACTGAATAAGTATTTGTTAAATGCATGAATAAATACATCTAAAATACAACTCTTTTTTTTAACATTTTAACTTCACATTTTTTTATTGAAGTGTAATTGACATATAATAGCCTATTAGTTTCAGGTGTACATCAGTGATTCAGTATTTTTATATATTAAAAATGGTCCCCACAACAGGGCTAGTTACCATCTGTCACCATACACAGTTGTTATATTGACTATATTCCCTATGCTGTACATTACATCCCCACGCCTAACATTTTATTACTGGAAGTTTGACCTCTAAAATACAACTCATTTTTATGCAGTTTTCAAAATGCATTTTTATTTAAAACAAAGAGTGTTTATGGGGTCTGCACTTTATGGCCCATGGGCTGAATCCACCCACATCCATTCATTTACACATTACCTATGGCTGTTTTCTCACTACAACAGCAAAACTGAGTGGTTATGACAAAGGCTGTAAAGCCCACAAATACAAAAATACTAATTACCTGGCTCTTTATTGGAAGAGTTTGCCTACCCCTGATCAATTGTATAGATCATCCCCATTACATGTATTAATATTTCTAAAAACCTACCATGTAACTATCTATTGTTGCTATTAAAAAACAAAACAAAACAAAAAAATTTCCATCATTCCCCTGAGAATCCATAACCATAATAAGGACACAAAAACAAAATTACTTTCCATCAGATGCCACCTACTCAACTAGTCATACAAAAATTATTTCAATATTAAGCACAAAAATATACTTAGATAGATAATATATTCAACCCCTTAACTAAAAATAGCTCTGGGAAGAAAAAAGGCTTTCAAAATACCTTGAAATTATAGAGACTAAAGAATCATTCTCATATAGGACATTAAAATGTTACCAAGTTTTATACAAATTTTTAAGTGTCCTCTTTAATGGCCTTCATATCAAATGAATATCTTCCATCTCCCCTCCCCCTGATAAACATATGTATCAGCCAAAGACATTTAACAGTTATTGGTCTCCCTCACGTTTAGCACGGTGACATTATGTTGCCAGTGTATTTCCATGAAAAATGAACTAAAACACAGTATTCTGGTTATTTTTGTTACACTTCTCCATGAAATGTTCGTGTGTAACATGACTGAAATGATTTGTGTGGTAAACCTTGCTTCCAGCAGACTGAAGGATATGTATACTATTAGGAAACTAAATTCTGGTTTTCTGACCATATTGTTTGGCAGAGTAACCTTGGATGTTGAAGACCTGTTATAATATATACTGCCTGACCACCATTATTTAGGTGAACGACTGTTCCAAGCTAAAATGGATTGTCTCTTTACAGAATTACCTCCCACCTTCAGCAATTTCCAACTAATAGTCAAGGGGCATGTTTCACGTGGTAAAAGCCATCTGTTCAAACAGCAGCATTTTTTTTTTAAAAGCCACCTGATCAAGGTAAACAGAGGTGTCATCATCACTTTGCACTTAAGGAAAATTTAGTGAAAGGAAACCAACAGATTTATTTTTATGCTTGTGAAATCAGTCTCTCACTTGCTTCAACAGAATCTAGGGATTAGCTGTTGTTACCAACATTTCAGTCTTTTAGTTCACTTATAAAAGCTGTGTTTAATCTTTGTAATCCAAATTTGGAATTCTGATAACTGCTAAACATCATTTCCCATAAAATATCAGAAAGCATTACATATGATAAGGATGCGTAGTTTCATATGTATATATCAAATGATATAAAAAATTTAAAATACACTCTTTTTAGGTTTATAGTTCTATAAATTTTTTTAAAGATTTATTCATTTTGAGAGAGAGAGAGCATATAAACAGGGGGACGGGCAGAGGGACAGAATCTTTCAAGCAGGTTCCCCACTGAGCAAGGAGCCCAATGCAGGGCTCAATCCCACAACCCATGACTGAGCAAAAATCAAGAGTCGACATCCAACCAACTGAACCACCCAGGCACCTCTCCAGTTCTATAGATTTTTTTTAAAGATTTTATTTATTTATTCGTCAGACAGAGAGAGCCAGAGAGAGCACAAGCAGGGAGAGTGGCAGGCAGAGGGAGAAGGCTCCCCATTGAGCAAGGAGCCCGATGCGGGACTCGGTCCTAGGACCTGGGATCATGACCTGAGCCGAAGGCAGACGCTTAACCAATTGAACCACCCAGCCATCCCAAACAGTTCTATAAATTTTAACAAATTTTATGGTCATGTAGCCACCACAACAACCAAGATAGAGAATATTTCCATCATCCCCAAAACTTCTGTTGTGACCCTTTGTAGTTAATTCCCTCCCCTCTACCACATACAACCACCAATCAGATTCTGTCCCCACAGTTTTACCTTTTCCAGAATGTCAAATAAATGGAGTATAGGGGGGGAAAAAAGAGAGGCAAACCAACTAGAAAACAGACTCCTAACTCTAGAGAACAAAATGATAGTTACTGGAGAGGAGGTAGGCTGGGGGATGGGCTAAATGGGTGACTGTATTAAGGAGGGTACTTGCAATGAGCAATGGGTATTGTATATCAGTGATGAATCACTAAATTCTACACCTGAAATTAATATTACACTGTATGTTAACTGGAATTTAAATAAAAACTCGAAAAAATGGAATCATACAGTATACACGTTTTAATCTGGCTTCTTTCACTTAGCTTCCATGTTGCTGCTGCATCAATAAATAGTTCATTGTTTTTACTACCAAGTAGTATTCCACTGCATGGATATACCATAATCTGCTTATCCTATCTGTTCACTACCTGATATTCGAGCTGTTCCCAGTTTTTGGCAATTATGAATAAAAGTGTTATAAACATTCGCATACAGGTTTTCACTTGGACATGCATCTTCATTTCTCTTGGGTAAACAGCTAAAGGGGAATTACTGGATCATACACAGTATTTTTGAGTAAATAAATAATGTCCCAATATTTCAAGTATGAGCTAAATATATTGCTGCTTAAGTAACACATTCCTTTTTGGTTTGTAAGCCTTCTAAGGTGTTTAAACATTCTACCCTGTTAGGGCCGTGCTGCTCTCACAGCCTGCTTCTTCATCTTAGAAGACTGAGAGGACCCAGGCTGTTGTGAGATTTAAACAGTCACAAACAGTTTTAGTCTATCACTCAAAATTTCTTAGCCAGTACAACTTCCCCCAAAACTAGTATATTTCATATCTTTTTGATTCCAGTCAGTTCCATGTGCCATTACCACATCCATAGTTCTTTCCAAGACTAGATTTCTTTACACTGAACACCTCTTCCCTCCTCCCTCCCTCACTTTAAGAATGGCTTACTTTGAAGTTGTCAGGCTTCTATGGCAAGGCTATACCTTTAGTTAGAGCTTTGCCCAGAGCCATTTTATCCAGTTGGAAGTTTCACTAGGTGCCATTCAAAATGATCCTTGCCCTGAAGAACCTTAATCCATTATGAAGTTTTATCAATAGCATGAAGACCACATCTTAGTCTGATCTTTGCTTCAAGGCTGAGCTTTAATAGGCTTTTGTTCCTCAAAGACTTTCTCAATTTTATCTCATAATTTTTTTGGTCTAAAAGCAGCTAACCCTACAAAGCAAGGGTAATCAAGACAGTGTGGGACTGGCATAAGAAGAGATATATAGATCAATGGAATAGAATTGAGAGTCCACAAATAAAACCATGTGCCTCTAGTCAGCTGATTTCTGACAAGACTGCCAAGACCATTCAGTGGGGAAAGAATACAACTAACAGTACCAGCACATACTACTAATATTTTGTTTTTCAACCTCTCCCCCCGAGACCACAAGTTCATTTGACATCTGTTCTGCCTTCCAATTTACCAAAGGTGGCAGTTTTACTAAATCCATTGCTACTACATTAACAGTACTTCTCTATCTTTTCAGCCTCCAGGATCAGTTTCCTTGCTGGCTACCCCCTAACTACAAAGCTAAAGCCACACTTTCCAAGTTTTTGTCATATGGCACCTGATTCTCAATACCAATTGCTGTATTAGTTAGGATAAGCTAGGAGATCAACCCCAAAATTTCAGTGGCTTAACACAAAGCAGCAGTAGAGAGGGATAGAGGGCCCTTTTTTCCCATAAGTTCCACATGGTCACCCAGAGACCAGGCTGGGAAATTTCATCAACTGGATTTTCACTGATCATAGCAGAGAAAGAGTCAGCTTGAGTTCAACATACAAGTCCTATCTGCTGGCTTGGAAGAGAATAATCTGACTTCTCCTCATAACAAGAGACTTAGAATGTTGAGTGAACACCATTGCTTCTGCTATATGATTTTACAGTTTTATTCACACAGATCCTTTGTTTCCTTTTAAGTTTATTCCTAAATACATCTGGATTCCCCATTTTTTTGACATACCTGAAGGTCATGTGAAATTCAAGGAAAAAAAGATCTACTTTATATTTACTAACTTATTTTTATATTATTTTCATATGGAATTTTAAAAGAAAGGTAGTATAGTATGTAAGAACAGGTTCAGAAATCTTACCAACTGTGGGTTTGCATCTCAGTGAAATCACATATTATCTATATATCCTTGGGCAAGCTACTAAACTTTGCTAAGCTCCAATTTCCTCATTTTTAAAATGAGGACAGTAGTATTTATTTCAAAATAATACTTTGAAGACTAAATGACATAAAGTAGGTAAAGGGTTTATATCGTGTCTGGTTCATATAAGCCTCCATTTTATTAGTGTTTTACATATTATGTTATTTTTCAAATAATAGATTTCTAATACTTACATGCAAAAAGATTTTACATAACAAAAGATCCACATACATCATCAAAAAAATGGCATTTAAGTTACTTACCTTAAACTGCAATCCTCTTCCTTTTCATATGATTTAATTTGTGTTGAGACCGGCCTTGACTGACCTACTTCTTGCTGATCTCTCTAGTTAAATGAATAAAGATAAGTAATATAGAGAAGAACTACAAAACCAGGATATAGTCAATTACCTTTCTGATTATTAATCATTTCAGAGTTGTCCACAGTTTCCATCAAATCAAGGCATAGAACTCAAATGCTATGGTATGAATATAAGGTCTGTAACAATGTAGTTTCACCTTTGATTCACTCTGGATTAAGCAAGTCAATTCTAAGGGAAAAATGTATCAATGCCTTTATCTGATCTTATCTACCTCCTGCTTCCCCACTACCTTAGTCTTCCCACTTGTGTAACATGCAAAGGAAATTAGACTCACAGGAAATTAAAGCAAAAATTTGTTTAATGGGTAGAAAAACTTGTCTCAAATCAGGCAAAGCTTCAATTTATTTTATTTTATTTTTTTATTAAGAGAGTACATGAGTTGGGGGTGAGTGAAGGGGGAGGGGCAGGGGGGAGGGAGAAGCTTAAGCATGCTCCACACCCAGTGCAGAGCCCAACTCGGGGCTTGATCTCACAATCCTGAGATCATGACCTGAGTAGAAATCAAGAGTCAGACGCTTAACCCACTGAGCCACCCATGCCCCAGAGCTTCAATATGAAGACCATGAAGCACTAAAACACTAAGAGTAAAAGCTTCTGGCAATGACATAACAAGATGTGAAAATGAGTAAACAAAAATTAAACGCAGTGAAAGTTATATCCATTAGCTTCCGTGGGGCAGGAATNTGCCCTCTCCCCTTTCCCAGCCCTTCCCAGGTTTCTACTCTTTTGGGAGGGGGAGGGGCAGGAAATCATCCTTATTAGAGGATTCTTGGAGCAGAATGCATAAGGAATCCTTCATTCTCCTCTAACATTGGGTTTGTAAATTATTTTCCTGCTCTTTAGACTGGCAAAAACTAAAAGATAATAATAAAAATTTATTTTTAGTAAAATATTTTATTATAAATGAAACTGGCAAATCTGTAACCATTATCTAAATATATTACCATATATATATTTTTTTTATTCCAAAACTAACAAATGATGATGGATCTGTATAAGGCATTAAAACAAATTATTGCCTATGCTTCACTACCAGCCCCAATACATGGATGGAGAATTTAAAAGAAAAAAGTACAATTAGAGTAAAAACTGAAAAAAGTTTGAAAGCAGCTACTTTATTCGTCTAAGGAATACTACTATATTCTATCAATAAATAGTGGGAATGCTAACGCTTGAGTTGCTGCTTAAAGTAGGAATAACCAATTTGGTAGCCAGAATGGGGCGAAATATGCTTACTTATTTAGTGACATAACTTCACTACATTTTTTTTCTAACTATAAATCCGACTAGTCTAGCCCTAAGAATTTGAATTACATCCAACTGCAGAATTTAAGAAACAAATTACCATCTGAGTATTAGTGATGATTGTTATCCTTTATTCGACTTTTGTCCTGAGCCCATTTTATTTCTATCCTTACTGAATTACCAGCATTAATTCTATACATCTACTCTGAAACATCAATTTTAAAGTAGAGCAGGTTATTAAATATCAATATTTTCACTAATTACATGGTTGAAAAATCTCCACGGAAAATGCTTTTTCAGTGGCTTTTAGAAAATGTGTGCATATCAAAAACATATGTGCATATATACATACATCTATTCATATATTCTTGTTCAATCTGTGACAATTCATTGACCAAAAAATGTATGCTTTGGGCACTTGAGAAAGTTAAAAAACTAGCACTCACATGAAATTAATAATAATTGCACATTCACTTACTATTACTTCCTCAGCTTGTCGAACCAGATCAGCTGTTTTTGCCTCTAGTTCTGCATTCAAACGCCTAAAAGCAAAAAATAATATTTGGGACACATTGAAGAGTTTAACAAAAATAAAAGTAATTAAATTTCAATAACTACACTTTAGCTAATCAAGAAATGCCAAAACATACACATGACATTTTCACTCTAAAATTACCATTACTATTAGAACACTTACCTCCAACTCTTCATGATTTCTCATCTTTTGTGGTAGAGATTCAAACAGTAACTCTTGGCCTCTCTTGGGCCCTCACTTCAGGTGTAATGACTTATTTGGGTAGAATAAATTGGGTGGGTTCAATTCAGTTCCACTCTCTATCTTCTTGGGATCAGCTCCAAATGGGGGCAGGAGTCGGGTAGGATGGGGGAGAGGCCTGCTTTGGTCTGGGGGTGTTGCTGCAAGTGGGGAGGTAAATCTGGGGTTTAGTGAGCAGGCCTAATGTGGCTCACATCTCAGTTACACACTTCAATATCAGTTTCAGAAGCAAAGGTGCTTGTTTTGACCTCCACCCGCCACTCCTTATTTTTCCCCCCCCATCTACTTGGAATCTGGCAAAGAACAGGAGTACTATTTGGCCCAATTTAGAATGAAAGAATGGCAATATCACTGAAGTAAACTGGTTTTATTGTTTTGTTTTTTAAGATTTTATTTATTTGTCACAGAGACAGAGAGAGAGCACGCGTGAGCAGGGGGAGCAGCAGGCAGAGAGAGAAGCAGGCTCCTCTCTGAGCAAGAAGCCCGATGCAGGGCTCGATCCCAGGACCCCAGGATCATGACCTGAGCAGAAGGCAGATGCATAACCGACTGAACCACCCAGGTGTCCCAGGAAACTGTTTTTAAAGATAAGATTGCTCATAATCCTACCACCATCATCCATTTTTAAAAAATTTTTCATATTCCCTTCTAATTTTCACCTATATACAATTTCATACTATGTTTTCCCATAAAAATATAGAAGGAATAGGTTTAGATCTACATAATCTTTATAATTCATGCCTTAAGTGGCTACACAATATTGATTGTAATGAGTTGCACTTAACATAATGTACTGAATTGTTCCTGTTAAAGTCCTTTTTTCACTTTGAAAGGTTAACACTATAATAAACATCTTCAAAAGCATAAAACTTTTTAATTTTATTCATAGCTCACATTTCTAGACCACCTAGGCTCTTTTGAAATTATATAAAGGGAATATGTTGAGCAATTTTTTAAATCTCTTGCTTTTTAATTAGATATGTGATTCAGAAGTAACAAAAATGACTGACAATCCCCACTCCCAGAAAAAAAAAAGTAGTACTATATCCCTTCTTAAAACAGTCTAATGTTTTAAGAAATATTTTTATATCTTAGGATGAGTTAATCAAAAGAAAAATATCTAATAAAGACCTGAAGTTGCAGTTAAGATGCCATTATTTGATTTTTCATATTTCTTTAACACGAATCATGAGAACTTCTATTTAGAAGCTTCTGGTCAATACAGTATTCTGAGATGACTCAGAGCACTATTCTGCTCCAAACCGATGGACATGTTGGATAAAATGTAATGAAGGAAATACTGCTAAGCTCTAGCTCAGGCAAGGGAAATACCCTGGCACTAAAAATAAAGCAGCAACTCAAAGTGAGAGCAGTAAACAGGAACAGAAGCCAAAACAGTCTAACAGCTAAAAACTGATGCATGTGTGGGAGTCACGAAGGGCTACACCTGTGAAACACAGACTACAAAAACGCTACCCATAACCTTAGGTGAACGGAAATGAAACTGGAGCCATGGGTGGAAAAGATTCTGTTGTGAGTAAACACAGCAAATTCATCTTACCCAGATGGTGTAGGGACCCTACAACAAATTTTAGTACCGAAAGCTGCACCAAAACCAGTGAAAACTCTGATAAGCTAGAAAAAATAAATGTGAAATCAAACTATAAGGACATTTACTTATCTAGAATATATGGAACTCTCTTCAAAAGCAAACCCTGCTAAAAATGACTTCACAAAGATAACAAATTGCATAAAGAAAGGAGTCGCTAAGACAATCAGCAGACACAACAAAATTTATACCATAAGAACTAGATTATCTAAATCTAAACATCTAAATCTAAAATCTATTTTTAAAAGATTTTTAAATCAGCATTTTTCACTTGCCCACTCCCCAAAAGCAGGAATAGAAACCATTAGGCAAGAACAAGTATTTATTACAAAAGAAACTGAATGTGGAAAAGAACCAAATAGAAATTACATAAATGAAAAATAGAGTCATTGCACTTAAAAACTCAAACTCACTGGCTACACTGAACAGCACAATGAACTGAATAGGAAATTAATGAGAAGACAGATATGAGAAAATTCGCCTAAAAGGAGATACAAAAAAAAAAAAAAGATAAAAAAACAAGAGAGGTTAACATTCATTGCAGAGAGACTGTAGGACAAAGACAGATGTCTATTTACCTAACAGAAGTTGCAGAAGGACATCCCAGAGAAGGAGGAAATGTCAATATTTGAATACTGAGAATTTTCTTAAACTGAGGAAAGACATGAACCTCAAGTAGACTTAAGAAAACAGGGGCCCTGGCCGGCTCAGCTGGTAGAGCATGCGACTCTTGATCTCGGTGGTTGTGGGGTTTTAGTCCCACACTGGGTGTAGAGATTACTTAAAAATGGAATCTTAGAAAAAAAGAGAAAGAAAGAAAACAAGCCCATTCCTGTATACATCGTAGTGAAATTGCAGAACTTCGAAGACAAAAATAATCTTTAAATTACTAAAGCAATTATTTTAAAAGAACCAAGGAAAATAGACTACTGGCATTAAGTTCTAAAAAGCTAAAGTGGCTTTTCAACATCTCTAGATTCCAATGGACAATGAAGTGCTTGCTATCTTTAATGGATTGAGGAGGAAGAAAACATTCTATGTGCAGCTAAACTGTCTCTGAAGAATAAATGTAATGCAACAAAATTTTCAGAAAAGATGAGACTGAGAAGTAATGAAGGGTCTACACTTCAGGAAGGAGGAAGCTGAACCTGGGAAAAAATCATGAAGAGGAAAAAAAATTAGAAAATATGATGATAAACCTAAATTAGTGCAGAATATAAAAATAATGTTAATGATAACCTGGAGAGTAGGTGTATTCAAAACAAAGAGGAAGTAAAGTATTACCTAACTTAACAGACGGGAAAACTAAGATTAAGCATTTTAAGGTCTTTCCAAACCAGATAAAGAAAAAGACATAAAAATTTCTTCAATCCAACAGACAACAGAAAACAACGAACAAAGAAAAGGGATAGTAAAAAGGAAATACAAAAAATAAGACGGCTCAAACAACTTTAACAACCCAATAATGTAAATAAATTCACCTATCAGAAGGCAGAAATGATTAGACAGGACATAAAAAGAATGCTGTTAAAGCTAAATGACATATATTTTTAAAACAATTTAACAATTTAACAATATATTTTTAAAAATCAGTAGTATATAATTATCTGACCATAGTGCAATTAAAAATAAATCTAAAGTAACAAAAATAAAACAAGCAAATATCCTATATGCTTGGGAACTAAAAAACTCCTAAATAACCACTACGAAAATCATAAAATATTTAAAACTCAATAACCACAAAAGAAATACATGTCAAAACAGTTCCTGAAATACAAATAAGCTATAGTAGGAGAGAAATTTACAGAAATTAAATGTATTTATTAAAAAATAAGAAAAAAATAAAAACAAATAAAATTAAATTGAAATAAACTAAAAGTAAACTAAATATAAATTAAACTAGAACTAAACTAAAAAGTAAAAAAAAAAATCCACCACAATTAGACGAGCTAGAATAAAGACCAATGAAATAAAAAAAATAACATAGATTAGCAACAAAATCAAAAGCTGGTTCTCTGAAAAGACCAATAAAATAGCTAAACCTCCCAACAAGACTGATAAAAAGACAAAAATAAATAATACTGTAAAGCTTCGAAAAGATGTGTACAAGATTACAGACAAGACTTAAAACGTGTATGTGTCTGTGTATACACACACATAAACACAATGGAATATTATTCAGCCATAAAAAAGAATGAAATCTTACTGTTTGCAAGATGTGGATTATGCTAAGCGAAATAAGTCAGTTAGAGAAAGACAAATACCACATCATTTCTCTCATATGTGGAATTTGAGAAACAAAACAAATAAGCAAAGGGGGAAAAAAAGAGAAGAAACCAAGAAACAAATTGACTGTAGAGAAGTTACCAGAGGGGAGGGGGTGGGGGGATGGGTGAAACAGGTGATGGGGATATGAAGGCGGGCACTTGTTGTGATGAGCATCAGGTGATGTATGGAATTGCTGAATCACTATATTGTACACCTGAAACGAATATAACACTGTATGCTAACTATACTGGAATTTAAAAAAATATTGACTATTATTAAAATAAAAAAATAAGCATATTAGAGCATATTTATGCTATTACCTTTTAAAACATACATGAAGTGGACAGTTTTCTAGAAAACTATCAAATAACCAAAATTTATTCTGGAAGCACTAGTACATCTAAATAAATGAAACAAAACTGAATTGGTAGGCAAAAAAAATTCATTCAAAAAAATATATCATACTCAATTTCACAATTTTAACCAAAGGGTAGATGATCCCTGATCACAAAAAGGTTCCATGTGGCTAGGATAATACTGATATCAAAATCAGAAAAGAACCAATCTCACTTTTGTTCAAAGATGCAAAAAACCTACATAAAGTTGAAGCAATCTAATCCAGCAGTCTTTAAAGGAAAATAAAAAAACTGCTTAGTAGTTCAATATGTTAAAACATTACGTGTGTGTGAGGGAGAGGGCATTTAATTACCTAAATTAATTTGGGAAAAAAGTTTTGATAAGATTTAACATTCATTCAAAATAGGAATTAAAGGAAACAATGTCCTTAGACCTGATAAAAGAATCTAGCAAAACTCTACATCAAACTTCAAATACAGTGATAAATTAAGTGGGCTCCTTAAAATCATAACCAAGATAAGGCTGCTCACCATCACTTTTTCTATTCCATACTGCAATGGAGGTCCTAACTAAATTGAGAAAAAAAGAAGATGCATGAGAAACTGAAGAGAAAACACTATCATAATTTGCATATGATGTAACTGTCATTATAAAAAATGTAAGGTACGGGGCCTGGCTGAATCAGTCAGTGGAGCATGCAACAGTTGGGGCACCTGGGTGGCTCAGTCGGTTGAGTGTTTGACTCTTGATCTCAGCTCAAGTCTTGATCTCAGGGTCGTGAGTTCAGGCTCCACAGCGTGGAGCCTGTTATGAAAAAAAAAAGCCATTCATTACAGCCACAAAAACTATAAGATAGCTTAAAACAGATTATATATGTGATAGTTTGATGTAGTAATATAAAATATTAAAGGACGCTAGGGGCGCCTGGGTGGCTCAGTTGGTTAAGCGTCTGCCTTCTGCTCAGGTCATGATCCCCAGGGTCCTGGGATCCAGCCCCACATTGGACTTCCTGCTCAGTGGGGAGCCTGCTTCTCCCTCTCCCTCTGCCTGCTGCTCCCCCTGCTTGTATTCTCTCTTTCTCTGTGTCAAATAAATAAAATCTAAAATATTAAAGGACACAAAAAAAACCCAAAAAAACAACAACAAAAAAACCAACCCAGCCCTATGTAAATGGAAATGTATCATATTCATTAAAGGAAAGATTCAACAGCATAAAGATGCCAGTGCTCTGCAAATTAATCTGTAAATCCAACGTAACTAGCATTTATGGGCATGGGGTGTGGGGAGGGGTGGGGCTTGCCCTACCAGCTATCAAGACCATTAAAACAGATGTCACATAAACTTATTGTTTAGCTTTTTTTTTTTTTTTTAAGATTTTTTATTTATTTACTCGACAGAGAGATAGCCAGCGAGAGAGGGAACACAAGCAGGGGCAATGGGAGAGGAAGAAGCAGGCTCATAGTGGAGGAGCCTGATGTGGGGCTCGATCCCACAACGCCGGGATCACGCCCTGAGCCGAAGGCAGACACTTAACCGCTGTGCCACCCAGGCGCCCCTATTGTTTAGCTTTTATAACATAGGCATGAAACGTGGAAAACCTATGGACTTGAGCCATTAGCATATTCTGTAATCCATCTTCTCTGATAGTGATGATTTCCTCCAAATATTCAACAGGAGCTGATTATAGAAGATTTTGGATTGGGATCCCCAGGAAGTGTTGTGTTCTGCTGACTGAAGACATCCCATACATGTTTAATACGAAGAACATGTGGCATAATACTCTATTATTAACTCATATTCTTGCCTACAAGAATGGCTGGACATTTTACTCTTCTGCATGGCAGAAATGTAATCTACAGCTTTAGGCTGAGCCTGGGAGCTACTCCGTTCATATACGCCTCAGATTTGCACACCTGAGTAAAGATAACAGAACAAGTAACAACTGACCACCTGCACCACAAAATGATTTCTGCTGAAATAGAACAGCTCCTGTAGATGTCTTTAAGAAGATTTTAAGCAGGACCAAAACAACACGCCAGAGCCAGGTGCAAAAGATACCCGTAAGTAAGTAAATGGATTAACCTAACCAATGCAGTTATTTGGTGCTATCTGGTATATGGTAATAAAAATAACCATTTGGGGTTGAGCACAGCTGATTCAGACCTGTGTAAGGGCAAGAGATTAGTTGCTTAGGTACACTCTTGAACTGGATTAATAGACCCATTTCATTAAATAGAGAATGATTATCCTCCCACATGCTATGGCAAATAAGTGCCTAGTTCATCAAAAGACAGTACAGTTCCATCTTAACTTTAAATATGCTTTAATTTTATAAGATAAGAACAGAACAGAGAGGGAGGTAAACCATGAGAGACTCTTAAATATAGAGAACAAACTGCCATTTGCTGGAGGGGAAGGGCTAAGTGGGGGATGGGCATTAAGGAGGGCACTTTGGATGAGCACTGAGTTTCTATGTAAGTGATGAATCACTAAATTCTATTTCTGAAAGCAATATTACACTATATGTTAACTAACTTGAATTTAAAAAAAATAAACTGGTCAGAAAACAAAAATAAACAAATAAATATGCTTTAATTTTAAGTACAGATCCTATGGTAACTCTGTTTAACAATCTGAAGCAGTGCTATGTTTCCCAAATTTTAATTCAGGTAAATTTTAAAGAAAATGAGTTGTTAAAATATAATTTCGTAAGGGTATATGCAATGACAAAAGACTTGGCCTCTGACTTTAAAGAATTTACAGACCAGTGGAGGAAAGAGACAAAACGTACACTAACAAATGAACGTGTAACCATTGTGCTAACGGCAAAGAATAATAAGTCAGTAAAACAGAGTCACTGGGAAGCCTAACATAATTCAGGCAGACCATGCTTAGCATTACAGGTGGAAGGCTTGTGTGTGATTGCCCTCAAAGGAGAAGCTTGAGACACTTAAAGGCCAGCGAGGCTGGAGACTGGTAGGCAAAAAAAAAAGGGCACCAGATCAAACAAGACACAGGAGCCAGATCTAACAGACTTTCTAAAGTGCAACAGGGGACCACTGCAAAGTTTCAGGCAAAGGACTGACTTGATCAAATTAAGTGAATACTCTGGCAAAAACTGGGGGATGAAGAGTGAAATGGTCCAAGAATGAAAGCACGTGTTGTCAGAATAGGTGTAATTACACTGAGAGCAGATGAGGAAAGGAAGCCTCCTCCTAACTCCACCAAACGTTGATGAGAACGGGAATTCCAACTGCACTGAGAGGAAGCACGCTTTCAATTTAGAAACCAAGCCTATGAGAAATTTACATAATCAAACTCCAGGAGCTCCAAATTAAGTGGATTTTCTTTTTTTTTCTTTTTATTTATTTATGTGACAGAGAGACAGCCAGCGAGAGAGGGAACACAAGCAGGGGGAGTGGGAGAGGAAGAAGCAGGCTCCTAGCCGAGGAGCCCGAGGTGGGACTCGATCCCAGAACGCCATGATCACGCCCTGAGCCGAAGGCAGACGCTTAACGACTGCGCTACCCAGGCGCCCCAAATTAAGTGGATTTTCTTAAACTAGAAACTGAACTATTGGCAATACCCGCCATCCTAATCACCTCTAGCAGTATCATTTTGCTGATGAACATGTTTACTCGGGCTAAATTTCACCCCTTTCAAACACCTAAGAAGTTAGCGGAGAAAAGATGAAGACTAGCGAACAGGATATTGAAAAGAGAATGGTGAACAGTAAGTGACCCCCAAGATCCAGTCAGTCACCAGGAAAGTACTTGCAAGCAACCTCATTTGGGTAAAAGAAAGAAGGAAAAACTGAACGGTCTAATTTCTTACTTATATTCTTCCTCCCTGGCGAGGAGGTCCCGTCGAGACGCAGCAGGTTGCTGAACACGGGGCGGGAGCGGAGTGCCTGAGATGCTCCGTCTCTGTAAAAGAGAAAGAGATTTTCAGACTCGAAGCTAAATGAGGTTCCTCGTTCTCTGGCCCGCTGAGAAGCTAGTCGCTACCCGGGAGTCTGTTTGAACTGACCCGCGGACGAACATTTCGCCCCGCCATCTTTCGCTACCGCGACGCTGTTACCGAGGCAACGAACGCATCTTCCCGCGAGATTTACCGCAACGCTAACCGCAGAGCGCCCTGGGCGCAGACTCCGAGTACTCCTGGGCTCTTGGCGGAGGGCAGCCTGAACCTGGGGTGGGGCCAGAGGGCTGGAAAGTGGGCGGACCACAGCTCTAACTGTGGGACCGAAGGGCGACCCCTGCTCTGCGCTACCCCAGTAGCCAGAGAAGCCAACCAAGTGCGTCGACTTACAAATTCTTAAGTTGGGGTTGGAAAGGTTTCAACCGTTTCCAAAACTCAGTAAGAAGCAAGCTAGTAAAGCCCCTACTCTTGTGCTTTTCCAAGCTTACTGGCCACTTCGACCTCCACCCGTTTTTTAAAAAATGAACTCTTCCTTGGAATTCTAAGTTCAAACTTCTCACATTTATTTATAGCATGATTAAAGGGTCGGTCTCTCAAATCAATGAGCCTAAATTCAGGTCTTGGCTTTGCCACTTACTAGTTGTATGGTCTTAGGTAAATCACTCTGTATCTTGGCTCCCTAACCTGTAAAATGGGAGTAAGAATAGATCCCATCTTACAGAGTTACAATGTGAAGTGAATTTGTGATTAGGATTGTGGCCGAAACACAGTAAGTAAATTCTCCAACTCTTTTGGAATAAAATTGAAAGTTCAAGAATAAACCTTCACATTTAGGGTGTTAGCCTTAAAAAATAAACTGCCAGTTATTTTACCAGCAAAAATGGGTTTATTTGGGAATAACAGGGAATTGCAATCGGGAACAAGCGAGCAGCTGCAGATCTATATGCAAGTCCCCAGAACAAAGGGGAGAACCGCTCTTATTCTGGAAAGGGGGATGTTCGGAAAGCTGTTATAAACAAGAGTGAGTCCATTGAAATGAACTGGGAGTTTGAAGTATAGTGGCTTTCCATTGGCTGAGCTGTAACAGTCTCTTATTGGCTGAGTTGTGACTGTCTCTTATTGGCTGGGCTGTTGCCAGGGTATGAGGAACACCCTTCTTCCTCCTACTGGGATAGTAAAGTGTATCCATGTGCAAGTCTGTCTCTTCCTGTTTGATTTGTAATTGTCAAGTGGTAGACTTTGAGAGCTCCCCCTACTGGTCTCCTGACTCCATTCTAAACAAAGTTTCCTTTTATTAATTTTCGCCAAGAGTCAACATTTGGCAAGAGTGCCAAGACAATTCAGTGGGAGAAAGAATAGTCTTTTCAACAAGTGGTACTGGGATGAGTGGATATGCACACGCAAAAGAATGAAACTGGACTCCTACCTCACACTGCGTATAACAACGCAAACTGGATCAAAGACCTAATCTTAAGAGAGAAAACTATAAAGCTCTTCAAAGAAACCATAGGTGAAAGTCTTCATCACCTTGAATTAAATAATGATCTCTTAGATATAACACCAAAAACAAGCCACAAAAGAAAAATCAATAAATTAAACATCATCAGGTCAAAAACATTTTGTTTCAAAGGATACCATAAATACAGTGAAAGATAAACAATAACAAAAGTTGGGAGAAATATGGAGAAATTCAAACCCTCATACACTGTTGGTGGGACTATAAAATTGTGCAACTACTGCAGAAAACAGCCTGGCAGTTGCACTTAGAGTTACCACATAATCTAGCAACCTACTTCTAGGTATATACCCAAGAAAAATGAAAACATATACCTTCACAGAAAGTTGTACACACATATTTATATAGATGCATAATTCAGAATAGCTAAAAGGTAATCCAGATGATCATAAACTGATTAATGGGAAAATAAAAGTGGTATAATCATACAATGGAATATTATTCAGCACCAAAAAGGAATAGAGTACAGATAAACATATTACAATATGGATGAACCTTGAAAACAAAATGTGAAAGAAGCAATTCACAAAGAAAAATTATTATATGATTCCATTCCAATATGACCACATATTACATGAAATGTCCAGAATAGGAAAATACATACAGACAAAAAGTAGATTACTGGTTGCCTAGTTTCAGAGATGATGGGGGATTGGTTAAGGAATTGCAAAGTTTTTTTGTGGGGGTAATGTAAATGTACTAAAATTGATTGTGATGATGGTTGCACAACCTTGTTGACTATACTAAAAGCCAATGAATAGTACACTTTATATAGGTGAATGGTAGGTACGTGAAATACATCAATCAAGTTGTTAAAACATTAAAAAAATAAATTATTAGAATTAAATTAAAATTAAAATAAATTATTAAAATGAAAAGTTCATACTAATGCTAATCAAAAGAGAGTTGGGGTAGCCGTATTAATTTCATTTATTTTTTTTTTAAAGATTTTATTTATTTATTTGACAGAGATAGAGACAGCCAGCGAGAGAGGGAACACAAAACACAAGCAGGGGGAGTGGGAGAGGAAGAAGCAGGCTCCCAGGGGAGGAGCCTGACGTGGGGCTCGATCCCAGAACGCCGGGATCACGCCCTGAGCCGAAGGCAGACGCTTAACCGCTGCGCCACCCAGGCGCCCCAAGGGTAGCCGTATTAATTTCAATCAAAGCTGACTTCAGAACAAGGAAAATTATCAGCAACAAAGAAAAGCATTACATAATGATAAAGAGGTTAACACTTCATGGAGATGCAACAATCTTTAATATGTATGCACCAAACAGTTTAGTGTTAAAATGCATGAGGCAAAACCTAAAAGGACTGCAAAGAGATAAAGATAAATCCACTAATATATTTGGAGATTTTGATACCCCCTTTCAGTAATTGATAGTTTAAACAGGCAGAAAATCAGAGAATATAATTGTCCTGAATAGCACTATCAATCATCTTGATCTAATTGACATTTAGAGAATACTCCCTCCAACAACAGCAGAATACACATTCCCCTCAATGTCATATAAAACATTCACCAAAATAGACCACATTCTGGGCCATAAAATGCATATTAATAAATTTAATAGCATTTATATTAGTTTCCTAGGGCTGCTGTAACAAAGTATCACAAACTGGGTGGTTTAACACAGGAGAAATTTATTGTCTCACAGTTGTAAAGGATAGAAGTCCAAAAAGGTGTTGGCAGGGCCATGCTCCTTTTGAACACTGTAGGGGAGAGCCTTCCTTGCCTCTTCCTAGCTTCTGGTGGTTGCTGCCATTTTTTGATTGCAGGTGCATCATTTTAATTTCTGCCTCTGTAATCACACAGTGTTCTCCCCAAGGGTCTCTGTCTTCACATGGCATTTCTTCTCACAAAGACTGTGGTCATATTGGCCAAGGACAATCACTGTCTCATGTCAATCTCAGCCTACCAGTAGTGATGCCATTGGCTAGGAATGCCTGGGGGCAGTAACCCCACACTTGTGGCAAGCCCCTACAGATATGGAACGTGTGGTTTACGACTTCAACATATCTTTTGAAGGGACACAATTCAATCTATAACAGGATCATACCAATTATGTTCTCAGCCTGCAATAGAATTAAACTAGAAATCAATAACAGAAAAGTAGCTGGAAAAATCTCAAAATATTTGGAGATAAAACACACACTTCTAAATAATAGATGAGTCAAAGAAGTCTCAAGAGAAATTTAAAAAAACATTTTGAACTAAATGAAAATGAAAATAAAACTTACCAAAATTTGTTGGATACAGCAAAAACAGTCTTAGAATACTTAGCATTAAGTGCATATATTAAAGAAGAAAAACCTAAAAAAAATAAAAATTAGAACAGAAATCAATGGAACTGAAAACAGGATAACAATAGAGAAAAATCGGGGCACCTGGGTGGCTCAGTCGTTAAGCATCTGCCTTTGGCCCAGGGCATGATCCCAGGGTCCTGGGATCGAGCCCCGCATCAGGCTCCCTCCTCCACTGGGAGCCTGCTTCTTCCTCTCCCACTCCCCCTTCTTGTGTTCCCTCTCTTGCTGGCTGTGTCTCTCTCTGTGAAATAAATAAATAAAATCTTTAAAAAAAAAACAATAGAGAAAAATCACAGAAACCAAAAATTTGGTTCTTTGGAAAGATTAACAAAATTGATGAACTTCTAGCCATGCTAACCAAAGAAAAAGAAAGAAGACATAAAATTACCTATTTTGTGTTATTTTATGTGACAGGTGTGACTACAAGTAGAAACACAGGAGAGAAATAGAAGGCACAGCATGCCACAAAAACTACATAGGAAAGCTTCATGTGGTAAGAAGACAGAAAACAGAAGCAAGGGGGAAAACCTAGGTCAGAACTTTTATTGGGGTTTCTGCAGAAAAGGCAAGGCAGTTTAGGATTGGCTAGTTTGAGTAATTTCAGAAGGCTCTGGGGCACAGGGGCTGTCCCTAGTTGTGTAATCTGGTACAGGGACAATTAAGGCAGAAGAATATTGCCTCCTGGGGTGTATGGGACAGGTAAAGGAGATATGATTCTGGATTGGTTAGTTTGCATACCAAAGGCAAGCTCCTGGCTGAGCCCTTTGCTATCTCTAAGAATTGGCTAGTCCCAGGAGAGACAGGCAGAAAGATTTTTTTAAGATGTCAAAATGTCACAATCCAGAGAAAATTTAAAAATACAAGCAACACCAGGATCAGAAATGGAAAAGGGATCATCATTAATTATCCCATGAATATTAAAAGGATAATAAAAGAATACTATAAACAACTCTATATCCAGAGACTTGATAAAATAGATGAAATGGACCAATTCCTTGAAAGATGCAAACTACCAAAATTCACACAAGGAGAAATGGATAATCTGAATAGTCAAGGACTGAGTCAATAACCTTGTGAGAAAGAGCACCAGGCACAGATGGTTTGATTGGTGAATTCTTTTTTTTAAAGAAGTTTAAATGTTTAAAGAAGAATGTTTAAAGAAGAAATGGTACCAATTCTCCACAATGTCTTCTAGAAAATAGAAATAGAGGGAACACTTCTAATTCATTCTATTAGTCCAGCATTACCTTAATAGTGAAAAGTTTAACACATTATAAGAAGAGAAAACAATGCACTGATATCTCTCATGAACATAGATGCAAAAATCTTCAACAAATATTAGCAAATAGACTCCAACAATGTACAGAAAGAATTACACAACACAGCCAAGTGGGGGATTTATTCCAGGTATACAATAATGATTCAACATTCTAAAACTGAGATAATTCAGCACATAAAGAAGATAAAGAAGAAAAATCATATGATCATAAATACTGATGCGGCAAAAGCTTTTGAGAAAATCCAACAATTTTTATGCTAGAAAATTTCTCAGCAAAAATTCTCAGAGGAAAACATCCTCAACTTGATAAAGAACATCTACAAAAAAACTACAGCTAAAATCATACTTAATGGTGAGAAACTGAATAGTTTCCCTAAGATCAGGAACAAGGACATCCTCTCTCACCATTCTTATTTAATATCATAGCTAAAGTCTTAGCTGGTAATAAGACAAGAAAAGGAAATAAAAGGTATACATTGGGAAGGAATAAATAAAATGTCTTTGTTCAAAGACATTTGATATAAGTATCTATGGAGAAAATTCCAAAGAATCAGCAAACTTTCTGCAACTAATAAACTAAACTTATAAACAAAATGTAGTATATATACACAGAGAAATTTGCTTTAACATGGAAAATTGCTTTAACATGGATGAACTTAGAAAACATGTGAAGCGAAACAAACCAGACACAGAAGGACAAATATTACATGATTCTACTTATACGAGATACCTAGAATAGGCAAATTCAGAGACAGAATATGGACTAGAGGTTAGCAGGGAATGGGGAGAGAGGGAATGGGGAGTTATTTTTTAATGGGTATAGAGTTTCTGTTTGGGATGATGAAAAAGTTCTGGAAGTGGATAATAGTGATCATTGCACAACTGCACAACATTATGAATGCACTTAACGCCACCAGATTGTATACATAAAAAATAGTTAAAATGGTAAATTTTATGTTGTATATATATTTACCACAATAAAAAATTTCCAGTTGAGGGGCATCCTACAAAATACCTGATCAGTACGTCTCAAAACTATCAAGATCTTCCAAAACAAGGAAAGTTTGGGAAATGGTCACAACCACGAGGAGCCTACGGAGACATGACAACAAAAGGTAAAGTGGTATTCCATATAGAATCCTGGGACAGAAAAATATATTAGGTTAAAAAACAAAGAAATCTGGATAAACTATGGACTTTAGTTCACAACAATGTGTCAAGAAGTAGTTCTAACAAGTGCACCATACTCGTTTAAGATGTTAATAATACAGTAAACTGGGTGCAGGGTATATGGAACCTTTCTGTACTATATTCTCAATTTTTCTGTAAACTTATATCTGTTGCAAAAATACTCTTTTTTTTTCTAAATAAAGTAAAAGAGACTTCTTTAGCAGAATTGTGAGCTAGATCATCTGGGGCAACCTCACCCTGTATAACAACCAGATTCTGTCAAACAAACAAACAAACAAATAAACATATGCATTGCTGAGTCTGCAGCGGTAAGGAAAATTTCTGTGTCCTCCTGACATCTCTCACTCCAGCTCTCTGCCCCTTCAAATAAACAAAACTGATTCTGCAAATAGGCAATTAAGAATAAAATGGACTACCCAAGAAAATGCACATAAAAGAACTGTGCTCAGAAAACAAGGCTTAGTACAACAGTAATATGGAGGAGCTGAACCTGAGACCCTTGTTGTAAGCTACTCAACTAACTGATAAAAGCTAAAATAGTTACAAATTGGTGATGGCCCTAAGGCTCCCAGCAGAATCAAACACAAAACCTCTTCAGAGAAAATATCCCTAATGAAGCCCAGATTCCTGGATTAAGATCAAGAAAATATGAATGCACCATCAAAAATCACCAGGCATAAAGGAAGCAAGTCACCGTGAGTGAGAAATCAAAAGAAATAATAAATATAACCCCTGAGAAAGTAAGATATCAAAATTTTATCAGTTGTAAAATACAGGATATCTATTTAGAAAATATTTTTTAAAATAAGGGATAAAGTTATAGTGATGAGCAAGCAACAAAGCTACCAGGAACAATCAAGCAGATGTGACAAATAATCATAAGAAGCTTTTAGACATTAAACATATATTTGTTGAAATAAAAACACTCAGTGGATGGGTCGAATGTCACATATTACACCGATAATTTGTTAATCATAAAATATCTAAGAAGAGTATCCAGAATGAATAGAGAATAAGGACGTAGTAAATATAAAAGAAATGTTAAACAATTATAGAAGTTAGAGAACATCTGACATATAAATGATCAGATTTTAAATGTTGAGAAGTAATATTACATAAGTTAATTGCTCAGAATATTTGAGAATTTAGGAAAGACATGAATGTATAGATTCATGAAGCACAGAATATCACAAGGAGGATGAAGTTAAAAATCTATTCTTAGACCTGCTATAAAACCCAAAAGATTTTTTTAAAGATTTTATTTATTTGAGAGAGAGAGAGCAAGAGAGAGTATGGGCGGGGGAGGGGAAGAGCAGAGGGACAGGGGGAAGCAGACTCCCTGCTAAGCAGGGAGCCCCACATGGGGCTCAATCCCAGGACCCTGAGATCATGACCTAAGCAGAAGACAGGCGCTCAACTGACTGAGCCACCCTGGCACCCCACGAAAAGATTTTTTTAAACCATCTTTAAAAAACCAGAGAGTAAAAACACAACCTACAAAGAAGGAATTAGACTGAAAGCAGATGTTTTAATAGCAATGGTGGAAGCCAGAAGACAGTAAAATAATGAGTGAAATCCCAGAATAGTAAGCCTCATGATGAGAATTTGGATGGAGTATGATGGATGACTACTAACCAATTAATCATTAATGACTGGCTGCCTTCTCTCTAGCCCCCATTTTCAAATGGGGTGGGAGAAACTTTTATTTTCTGAGTGGACAAGTAGAGGATGCGAAAGGATAAGGGAGGAGGATGTAAAGGCGTATGAGGAAAAGTAAGCATGCTATGTCAGGACAGTATTCCAGTCCACTCTCCTTTGATTAGGCTGACTAAATGGGCCCCAGCTATTAGGAGATTACTATAAATTACTATACATGCTGTCACTGTCCTGGAAGTTCTAACCAGTGAGACAGGATCCAGAATTGGCTCCACTGCTGTTAATTTTGAATCAGACAACCACCTCCAAGTAGGGCAGAACCACAATCAGGATGAGCAAAGATTTTAGGGGTGCCTGGGTGGCTCCGTCAGTTAAGCATATGCTTTCCTCTCAGGTAATGATCCCTGGGTCCTGGGATCGAGCCTTGCATGGAGCTCCCTGCTCAGCGGGGAGTCTGCTTCTCCCTCTCCCTCTGCCTGCTGCTCTCCCTGCTTGTGCTCCCTCTCTCTATCAGACAGATAAATAAATAAATAAATAAATAAGTCTTAAAAAAAAAAAAGGCGAGCAAAGATTTTAATTGTAGAGCCAGACCTCTAAAACTTCTAGCCAACCAGCTAGACAGACTCAGGTGACTCATTTCTTTAATTTTTCCAGTAAGCCCACTCTTCTTTTTGCACAATTAGAAATTTTCTTCTTCATTAATCATATTCCGAGAGAATTTTATTGTACCTTCAGAGTGATAAAAAAATTTCAGTGTAGAACTGTGTACTCACTGCTGCTACACTGCAAGAGTGAGGGTGAAATCGAGACATTTTCAGATAAATAACACCTAAGAGATTCACCACCCACATACACACACTAAAGGAACTTCTAAAAGATGTGCTTCAGGAAGAAAGAAAATCATACCAGAAGAACACTTTGAGATGCCATAAGAATATTAATCATATAAAATGGTAGACATGTATGTAGGTCTAAATAAATAATGTCTCTAAAATTCCTAGTACTAATAATGCCTAATTTGTGGAGGGTTTTTTTTTTTTTTAAGATTTTATTTATTTATTTGACAGAGATAGACAGACAGCAAGAGAGGGAACACAAGCAGGGGCAGTGGGAGAGGAAGAAGCAGGCTCCTAGCGGAGGAGCCTGATGTGGGGCTCGATCCCAGAACACCGGGATCATGCCCTGAGCAGAAGGCAGACGCTTAACGACTGCGCCACCCAGGCGCCTGTGGAGTTGGTTTTTTTTTTTTTTTTAAAGGAAGACTAAACATTGCATTTTCATCAAACTGGGAGGAGAAAGGAACTTCTTCAACCTGACAAAGAGCATCTCAAAAAAATCTATATCTAACTTCATATTTAATGATAAAAAAGCAAATGCTTTCCCCCTAATATGAGGAATAAGACAAGAATTTCCATTCTTACCACTCATTCATAATCATACTGGAGAACTGAAGGTCCCATCCTGTGCAATAAGGTGAATTAATCAGTCTTGGAAAGGAGAAGATAAATCTGTCTCTATTCACAGATGACATGATTGTCTATTGGAAAAACTTCAAACAGACTACCCCAAAAAAGTCCGTGGAACTATTTAGATATGTTAGCAAAGTTGTAAGATATACAAAAACTAATTGGAGTTCTAAACACTAGCAATGAACAGTGGGAAATTGAATTTTGAAATGCAGTACTATTTACAACAGCACCAAAAGAACATGAAATGCTTAAGTATAAATCTACCAAATGTGTGCAAAATCTATATGCTGAAAACTGCAAAACACTGGTGAAAGATACCAAAGAAGACCAAATAAATGTAAAGCTACTCCAAATTCATGGATTAGGAGACTCAACATTACGAAAATACCAATTCTCTCCAATCAACATCCCAGCAGGACTTTTGTAGAAATTAACAATCTGGGGGCACCTGGGTGGTACAGCGGTTAAGCGTCTGCCTTCCGCTCAGGGCGTGATCCCGGCGTTGTGGGATCGAGCCCCACATCAGGCTCCTCCACTGGGAGCCTGCTTCTTCCTCTCCCACTCCCTCTGCTTGTGTTCCCTCTCTCACTGGCTGTCTCTATCTCTGTCAAATAAATAAACAAAATCTTTAAAAAAAAAAAGAAATTAACAATCTGATTATAAAACTTATATGAAATGACGAAGAAAGTATAGTAGCCAAAACAGTTTTGAGAAAGAACAGCAATGTTGGAGGACTCATAATACCTGATATTAAAACCACAGTGACCATGACACTGTAGTACTGAACCACAACAACAAAGCAGACATGTAGACCAACAGGAAAGAGAGCCCAAAAGTAGATCCACACATTGTGATAAAAGTACAAAGGCACTCAATGGAGAAATGACAGTTGTTTTTTTTTTACAAAAAAATTCCTGGAATAATTATAAATCCATATAAAAAAGTTAACTTTGATTCCTACTTTACACCATATAAGAAACAATTTGAATGTGACTTATAAGTCTCAACCAACAGTTACCATATAACACAACACTCTAGATAATTAACCAAGACAAATGAAAATATATAAACACAAAAGACTACATACTATATGATTCCATTAATATTAAATATTAAATAGTGAATGAATGCAAATCAATGGTTGCCTGGAATTGGAAGTGGGAGGAAGGAATTGACTGGAATGGGTCACAAGGAACTTTTAATTGTAGGACATGTTCTGTAATCTTAACTGTGGTGGTGGATACATGGCTGTAGATAATGCCAAAATTCATTAACCTACACAAGTAAAATTGGTGAATTTTATACTGTGTAAATTATTTCTCAATAAAACTGTGTGAAAAAAGATTGGTTAAGATATTCCTAAAAATTCCTCCAATTCAGTTTGACTTGTCGGAATCACTTCTCAACTAAAAGTCATCAATGTCCACCCTTGTCCATATAGTATTATCTCCATATAATATCATCAAGTGTGGGTTATGCAGCATTTATTAAGAGTGATCCACTGTTTTGGTCAGAATTTTCTTCCATGCCTCTGACACCAATTCTGCAAGTTTTAATGTGAATGATAATTATAAGCAAAGCTTTTTTGTTTCTGCTGCTTGTCTGACTTTAACTACAAGATGCCTTCTGACTTCAGATACACTGAAATGTGAAAAAAGGAGGACATTTTGGAATTGAAATGTGGGAGAAGCAAACAAAGTTTAAGTCCTGGTGAAACCAACTTTTTATTATTATGTAATAATCTAATCTCCAACAATGCTTTTTGGTCAATTTTATCCAATATTAGTATAACTAACTTGGCTATTTTTTGATTAGTCATTTTCCTGGTCTATCTTTTCCTCTTCCTTTTTACTTCTGGAGCTCAGCCCACCTTTGCCCATTCCAGGGCTCTAGAGAGCCAAAGCTGGTTTCTGGAGAGTCCAGGAGGCTTGATGGGGGGGAGATAGATACCCCACAGAACAGTAGCAATACCTTTAAGATAAGACTTGTTTGTAAATACAGGAGAGACACCCCCTAAGAGCCCCCAGAAATACTTGAAGGACGTTGCAGAAGTGGATAGTATCTTCTGTAAGCAAGTGCAATAAAAGCCAGAGACATTCTGATTATTAATGAAGGAATGACACCTATATCTGACCCCAACAGACCTAACTCAGGATACAAATATGCCAAGTATATAGATGTGTTTAAAGCCGGAAAGATTCCACTAAAACAAAAACAAAAAAGCCCAACAACAAAAGATTCTATTAAAATGTTCATGGAAATTGAATATCTTTTTTTAAAAAAAATCTGTATTTTCTAATTCACTACAAAGAACACATACTACTTTTATAATATTTAGAATTCTAAAAGTAAAATGAAACAAATATGAAGTTACCATCTAAAATGCCATGGAAAAACTGAACAACAGGCAGACTGAGAAGAGGCCTCTGGATTTGGCAAGAGAGAAGCTACTGGCCTCAGGAAGGATATTATAGTAAAGTGAAGAATTAGAAGCCATATTATAAGGGAATGAGTGGAAGGCAAGTACTGTCAACGGTATGTTGGAAGAATCTAGTGCCAAAGGATAGTTGTATGCTTCTCTTGAATCAGTCCATATCCAAAACCCCGACGCTTAGGCTTGACCAACTGAATTGATTCATCCTGCTTTCTTCACATATGCCACTTTAAATTTTAACTAATTTTAAAATTTTAAAAAAACCACATCATCTCTTTCTGTTAGATTCCCCCCGCCCACTTTTTATTAGATTTTATTTTACATAAGTAATTTTTTTAAAAGATTTTATTTATTTATTCAACAGAGATAGAGACAGCCAGCGAGAGAGGGAACACAGCAGGGGGAGTAGGAGAAGAAGAAGCAGGCTCATAGCGGAGGAGCCTGATGTGGGGCTCGATCCCATAACGCTGGGATCACGCCCTGAGCCGAAGGCAGACGCTTAACCTCTGTGCCACCCAGGCGCCCCTACATAAGTAACTTTGATCACCATTTCAATCATGGTCAAAAACTTTTAGTAATTATTTGATTCCTTTTCTATCAAGGTGAATTTTAAAGAAGCTGTTATTCACAATTTTTAAAGCATAGATTATATCTTTCAAAAGTGCCTTCTCTTAATTTAGAGTGCTGATGTGATTTTATATTTTTCCCCAGTAGTGCTATAGAGATATCAGGAATTGAGCAATAATTGTCAGTTTCATTTTTTTTTTTTCATTAAAAATATCCAGAGCTAAACATTTCTTTTTGGCATCCTTAGGACGTGACTGTTCATTTTTCAACAGACTTTCTTTAAGGTAAATAACCGGAATGAAAAACAACAGCACATACATTAATTTCATTAAACAAGCTTATATATATTCTGAGTCTTTCTCAACAAACAATAAAAATTTATTGCAAACAATAAAATAAATCAAATACACATTAAAATGTATAAAGTAGTTATAAGTGGATAAAAAGAACACAAGGCCAGTCTAGTCGGGACAGTGGGAGGATTACAGAACCAGCTTAGTCTTAATTTATCTCTTCTTGGTTATACATTTAGTAGAAAGACTTTAAACATGCTTTCCAGCTTCAGCTATCAAAGAACTTTATGACATACATTCATGTAGGGAAAGTTTTCACTTAAAGTTTTCACTTATTCTTCACCTATAGAAAAAGCTCCTGTGATTAAAACATGGATTATCTCTTCAATATTTTATGATAAATGTAGATGCCTCAGTAAACGCTGTTTGTTGAAATGGTTTGCTTTAAAATTATTACCAGAAAAAATATTTTTTAATTTAAGCTTTAAGAAACAGACTAATCTAGGGCTATACAATAATATATTGCTGAACAGTCAACTTCTTATGAGTCATGCTGAATACATATAATGAATAGTCAAAAAAAATTCTTTCCATCTCACTAGGGTCCCTAAACATGTTATATCATCTATTTTGAGGGAGATATAATTTCTGGATGTTCTTGTTCCTCAACAGATTGACAACTGGCAGCAAGCAACAAGACACATTCACACCCCTTATTCTTTATGTATTCTTCAGCAGCTGTTTCCTACCTTCAAAGTGTAATTAAGGTCAGATTAAGTCAGGCAAGAGTGTGTTAAATCCATAACCCTTCCTGAGCAAAAGCAGAGCATTAGCAGTAATTATTCAAAATCTTCTTTATGTCAATGTTTATGTGCAATAATTATTAGATCTGGTTGCAAAGCTGTTCCATACTTTGATCGGTCATCCCTCAGGGCAGGGCCTGATAAAACCTATCTTCTGGTGTTTGTCAATAATACTTGCTATCTACTAAGTGACTAAAAGACTCAGTTGTAAGTCAAGTCATGGATGGCACACATTGTCTCTCACAGGGTCACTTTTAAATAGGAGGTACTTTGTGATAAACTTTTCAAACAAACAGTGCTTTGGATTTCTTCTACTTCGAATGGCACTTGAAAATTCACAACTAGTCTTCCATATTCAATTCTGCAAATATTTGAAAAAAAATCAGGAATGTTTAGATAGTCTATGTAGCCACCACATCTGCTTTGAAATAATGTTTCACAGTAATAAAAATGTATAAAACATAGTGTTTTGCTACGGAAACATTGTGAAAACAAACAGGAATTTAAAGGGTATTGTGAATTCTGGATCTTTATTGTATAATAAAGTTCATCATTCTGAGTGTGACCTGAATAAACATTTGCAGTTGATTCAACAGTATGGAGCTCATAAATACATAGGGATACATAAAAGTCTTATGGGAATGGGTAGGAGGAAGCTACACATTTAGTTAAATGTGTGCACAAAGCAAGCACAACTTGGAAATTGTGTCTAAGATATCATTAATGTTAGCTAGAACAGAATGCCAATCTATTTAAAATAAAGTATTTTTAAAGTTTGGATGAAATTATACTACAGAATCATATAATTTTACAGCAGTACATAATCTAGTACAGGCCCCTCGTTTTATAATAATAGGGAAATCAATTTCTAGAGAGATTTAAAAATTCATTCAAGCTTACGTGGTTCATTAACAGTAGATCTGGGATGAAAGCTAGGTTTTATGACCCAATTCCATGCTATTTTTTTTAACAATAAAAATTTTTAAATTAGAGCAGTATTTTAATTTTATAACCAGGATAATCATTTATTTTCTCTAATATTCTTCACAATCAAAATTTAACCCTTAGAAATGCTAGAAGTACAAAACCTAAGGAAAAAAAGCCTATTCTGATGTTATGTGTAGAGCCAAATATAAAAAGCATACAAATAAAATACCTGCTTTTTCAGGGGTGAAAACCAGACTGGCTAGGAAAATCCATTACATATAAAGCTATATGTTAGCAGCTCATAAAATGTTTAAAATGATGTTGGAGGAAATGAGACTGAAAAATTGCAGAAGTCAAGCAAACAATATGATTGAATTTGTGATTAAGGAAAGGCTAAAGCGTGTAATCAACACTGTAGGAATTCCAGAAGGGAACACTCCTGGAATTCTTGAAAAATAACACAAACTTTCCTAGGGAAGGAGAGATTTGGTCTGGTCCATAAGGGACCTATAACATTTGGCAAGCACTGAGAAGTAAAAGAACCATGTGGATGTGGAATGAAAGGAAGAGAAGACTGGCGTGTTCAGAATGGTGGTCTATGGTGAGACACAGTGAGCAATAAGGTGCAAATAATAACCAGAAAACACAGAAGGCTCTGGAACTGGGAATAGTATGATAATCTTTTAAAAAAAATTTAAGGAAAATTCACCCAAAGCAGTGAATAAAATGAACAGGAGGAGAGAAACTGTGCAGGGATTCTAGCTAAGAAACTATTTTGGTAATCCAGACATTTAAAGTGTTTGAAAGAAGCAAAATTATATTTTGAAAGACAATATGGTATTGTGCAAAGAACACCCTCTTTAGACTCAGACAGATCTGAGCTTTCCTGGATCTGCCACCTAATAGCTGTGCAACCTTGGGTGAATAACTTACCTACCCTGAGCCTCAATTTCTTTATTTGTAAAATGGAAAAACCATATTGTAGTGTTGTTATGACAGTCACTAGATGGTAGATACTGATTATTTTTAAATACTCTATGATTCATAGTTTTGTACATTTAGTTAGGTACTCCTTCTCTGAGGCCTCATAACTATAGTGGTTAAAATGGACTATTTTGCAGGATAGTTAATTCTTCGTCACTTATAAGCGTTCACACAGAGGTCAAATGAAACCGTACATCAGGAATATTATAGAAAAGACTGTAGCATTTGTTGATATATTTATCATGGACTGTTTATGTCCTCCCAGAAATCATATATTGAAACTGTACTCCTCAGTGTGATGATAGTTAGGAGGTGAAATCTTCGGAAGGTAACTAGGATTACATGAAGTCAGGAGAGTGGAGCCCTCATGAATGGGATTAGTGCCCTTTAAAAAGTCCTGGGATGGAGTCCTGCATCAGGCTCCCTGTTCAGCGGAGAACCTGCTTCTCCCTCTCCCTCTGTCCCCCACCCCACCCCCGCTCGTGCACAAGCTCTCTTTCACTCTCTCTTAAATAAATAAATACATGTATAAATAAATAAATAAATAAATAAATAAATAAATAAATAAATAAATAAATAAAATTTTCAAAAAATTTTCTGGTTTCATAAAACCATTTTAAATGTAGTTACAAAGTTTGGATTAATAATATCCTACATGTGAAAGAGAGAAGTGCTATGTTATTTGGCATCATGTATTTCTTTAATTCAAAATGTTTTTTTTTTTTCAGCTAAAGTACCAAGTGGAGGTATATAAAATGCTTCCCTTTGATTTCTCTAAGTCCTAGTATGTAACTTTGTTGACAAATCACTTCAGACACTATTGTTACCCTCCTTGGTACTTGAGATGAGTAGGAGAGGATGTGTGATAAGTACATAATGAAGCTCTTGGTCAGAATGTATCCCTGTAAAAGAGCTTAAACCTATTCTAACCTGAACAAGATTGAAAAGGAAGCAACTTCAATACTTTGAGGAATGAACTTCATTTCCAAGAAGTTAGCATGTATGGGTTTAAAAAGAATCTCAGGCAGGAGTGAGTTGGAAAGTGTCGAATGACTGGGTGTTAAGGCATACCCAGATGTTGATTGCTGCATTCCTACTTCAAGCTTTGCCATGTGTCTTCCATGTATAAACTTTCAAGAATAATTTACTCTTCCTTTAGCAAGGCAGTGGCTGATGGCATTTCTATTCTTGTTTATTATTCCTGTTTTAGTATTCTTACCATATGACACTTTATATCAGGTTACTGGTAAGCAGTAAACATTTGTTGTCACATCAGAAATATATTACTTCAAAATTAAATCCTCTTGTAATTACTTTTTGGGATGAAATGTTCAACAGCAATATTGTGCTATCATAACTCCATTATCTCATTTGAGACAGATTATTCAGCAGGTCTCTCTTTGTCCTTTACTGGGGACAATAAACTGCAACCTGGCATAAATTTCAAAGTTACTTTGCACTGATGATGCCTGTTTATTGATATTATATGAATTTATTTCTCTAAGAAAGGTGTACAAAATATCAATAAGACTTACTCATGAATCATGGTCCATAGTCATAAATCATTTTCATCTTTTTATCAAAGAGAGGAAAAAAATTCATCGTACCCTAAGTGTCTGGGGTTTAGAAGCTTATGAAGGGATAAGTGACTAATGATCTTCTCAAACAGTGACCCTCCATAAAGCCATGGAAATGTTTTATAGTTTCTATTCTTCCATCATACCCACTCCACTGTCATACATGCTATCCTTATAATTTTTAAATTCAAGAATAATTAACATACAGTGTTATATTAGTTTTGGGTGTACAATATAATGATTCAACAATTCCATACATTTCTCCTATGTCCCATTCTTGTCTGGTCTTGGCCTCAGCTAGCTATCAGTTAATTAACTATCTTCTAAACTATTACCCTTTCCACAGGTATTTTCACTGTATCTAGGGACCTTTTAAGGACCAATACAAGTTCAAGACCTACTGAAATGAATAAAAATGTATGACATTTCTGGGACAGGAATGATGTGTCCCCTAGCAGAAACAAACTTTAATCATTGAAGATCACTAGACTAAAGGTCAGATACAACCAGTTTTAAAGCTATTCCAGACTAAGTGAATATAATTTTAAATTGGTGTGAATGGAATGAGAACCTTCCAGGTGCCTATAGACCCACTATGTGGCTACCTTCTTCTCCGATCCCTGCCATTAATGAATGCTCAACTGGATAGATTCTGCCTCAGTTCCTAGTTTTAATTGTCATTCCCACTGCTGGGTCCAAAACCTTTCCAAGGACCCCAAGCTACTTGCTTGTCTCCATAACCTTCCTAAGCTTACTAAACATAACAGTTATATTGGACATGTCCTCTTGAACTCTGTGGTTTGAATTTCTGGACACTACACACTTACCAACATGAAGAGAATCATAAAAATTATGTATATATAAATTATATTTAAATAAAATTATTTATATATAAGTTATACACACATACACACACAGTTGACCATTGAGCAATGTGGGGGTTAGCGCCAATCTCCCACAAACTTGAAAATCTGTGTATAATTTTTGATTCCCCCAAAACTTAACTACTAATGCCCTACTATTGACTGGAAGTCTTACTCATAACATAAACAGTCAATTAACACACATTTTGTATGTGTGTTACAATAAAGTAAGCTAAAGAAAAGAAAACGTTATTAAGAAAATCATAAGGAAAAAACATTTACAGTACTGTACTATCATTATCAATACCATAAGTTTAGATTGTCTGTTTACAAGAGGACTTCTTTTCCATCTCTGTCAGTACCTACATTGATACTGTCTTATTTGATATTAAACACTGTAGATGTTACACGTTACTAGCACTAGACATGAATATTAAAAAGATAATATCAAAAAAAGGAATTTGTATTTATTTACAGGGATAATGATTCATGCATTGATAATGAAGAAGCAGCAATATGACTGCTTCATGGTAGCCTAACCTATACACTAATGAATAAATTGTTTTAAAATTTTTATGGCATACAAGTATTAGAAACATTGCTACATTTTTTTAAAAAACACTTACCTGTGATAGTTGGCTGATATGCAGTTTCTCTAACTATGAGAGAGAGAGAGAGAGAGAGAGAGGCATAGTGCATGGTAATGTAAATCTTTGAAAGTAAATTTATGAAACAGTAAGAAAACTAACACATTGTTAATTTGATATTAACGAGCACTCATCTTATACCTCTGTGAGGATGGGCTGTCCACTTCCATACCAGTCTCACATGCTCTGTTCTACGTGATAAACACTTGGACAATGATGGTAATGGTGACACAAAAATGTCTCACACAGTTCTTGTCCTATAGTTATCAGGTTTTCATATGAAGACACATACACAACAGAAAAGTTTATTGACTGTAGAGCATAATGATTCCATGAAAGCGAATCATCATAAAGGTCTTCATCCTCATCATCTTCACATTGAGTGGGCTGAGGAGGAGGAGGAAGAGGAAGGGTTGGTCTTGCTGTCTCAGGAGTGGCAGAGAGGGAAAAGAAGTGGAGGAGGTTGGGGGGGACACACTCGCTGTGACTTTATGGAAATACATTGTAATTTCTGTCTGACTTTTTTTTTATTTCTCTAAAATGTTTCTATATGGTACCAGTTCTTCTTCCACCGTTTGCTTTAGTTTCAGTGCCTGTATCATAGAAGGTCCATGTTGTAGAAGAAGTCAAAGCAGTCTTGAATAATCTGAACCCTTCTGCCAGGTTCTCTAATGTCAGTTTGTTTTCTGACACCACTTTTCCTACATCTTCCTATCATCTGGCACTGGCTTGGAAGCTCTTGTCTGCATCAAGTTGTCTTCTGTTAATTCCTCTGGTGTAGTGTCTATTAGCTCTTGAATTTCTCCAAGATCCGTATCTTGAAACCCATCACCCCCACAGCTTTCCCCCCACCATATCCACAATCTCCATAATTTCCTTGATTGGCTCTGTCGTAAATCCTGTGACGTCATGTACTACATCTGGACAGTGTCTACAACAGGGATTTATGTTTAAGGCTTGACGATTTTCACAGCTTTTCTATAAAAGATAGCATTTTCAATGGTGTGATCCTTGAGGCTTTCATAATATTCTACCAGGCTCTTCCCTGACCTTGACAATCTTTTCTATAGAGGACCATGTGTAATACGCTTAAAAGTCTGTATGACCCCCTGATCTAGAGACCGAATTAGAGATATTGTGTTTGCGGCAAGTAGACCATTTGATGCCTTCAGTGTTGAACTTTTGGGGCTCTGGGAGGCCAGGGGCATTGTTTACTGTCAAAAGAACTTTAAAAGGGTGTCCCTTACTGGCAAGTTACTTCCTGACCTCAGGGACAGAGCATTGATGTACCAATCCCAAAAAGGTGTTCTCATTGTCTAGGCTCTCTTGTTATACAACCAAAAGACTGGCAGTTGGTATTTATCTTTTCGCTTCAAGGTTTGGGGTTAGCAGCTTTATAGATGAGGGCAGTCCTGATCATAAACCTGACTGCATTTGCCCAAAATAGTAGAGTTAACCTATCTCTTCCTGCCATAAGTCTCAGTGCTCACTTCTCTTCTTTACTAATAAATGTCCTTCATGGCATTCTTTTTTCTAGGATAGGGCACTTTTGTCTGCATTAAAAATCTGTTCAGACAGATATCCTTTCTTCTCAATTATTTTCCTAATGGTATCTGTGAACTTGTCTTCTGCCTCTTGGTTGGCAGAAGTTGCTCCTCCTGCTATCTTGACATTTTTAAAATTAAACCTCTTTCTAGAATTATCAAACCATCTTTTGCTGGCATTAAATTCTCGAGCTTTAAATCCTTCACCTTCCTTTTGCTTCAAGTTATCACATAATGATTTTGTTTTTCCTGAATCATATTAGAGTCTATAGGTGTGCCTTTCTTATGCCAATGCTGCACCTTCAATATGAGATTAAAAACTATTTTGAAAAATTGCAAGGCTTTTGCACCTGCTGGTGTAGCTTCAGTGATGGTTTCATGCATTTCCTTTTCTTTTTTTTACAATGGTCCTTAACATTGGATTAATTTATCTTGAAATGGTGAGAAACCACAGCTGCAGATCTCAACCTATGGTACATATCAAGGAGCTCAACTTTGTCTTGTAATGTCATGACTTTTCTCTGCTTCTTAGGAGGACTTCCAGCACCAGTAGTGGCACTTTGTCTGGGTCCCATGGTATTATTCAAGGTTTATGGTATTGCACTAAGCACAATGAAAAATATGTGAGAACCACAGGAGATCAGTTTTTGCTGTGATATGCGATTTACTGGAGAGACGAACTGCTCACGCAGAGATGATTATCATCACATGGCATTTTAAGCAAATACTCCCAACACCTGAGCTCACTGCAATAACAACAGGAGGTGGCTATGAAATTATTACAGTAGTACAGTATGTACCACAGTTAAGTTTATGCAGTTATGATTTAATACTGCATCTTAAGTTTGTCAGCTGTGAATGGTGCCATGTACACTTCATAAATGTACACATAAATTCGGATAAACTTTAACTTCTTATAATAGATCTGTGTATATTTTATGGTAGTAAATGCTAAAATGGACTAGCATCTACATATATTTGATGCATTCATGACATGCTTAACTTTGGCTTAATTTTTTCAATATTTCTAAAGCTATGTGGTTTGTCTGCAAGTTTTTTCAACTTGTCACAAATCTCTAAACAATTTTCCAATATATTGACTGAAAATAATCCATGTATAAGTACACCCATGCAGTTCAAACCCATGTTCTTCAAGGGCCCAACAGTGTGTGTGTGTGTGTGTGTGTGTGTGTGTGTGTGTGTATTTAATGGCCGATAAGTAAAACAGAACATTCTGTACTGATAAGCCATTATACACACACACACACACACACACACACACATACAGTACAGTATTGTAAATGTATTTTCACTTCCTTATGATTTTCTTAATAACATTTCCTTTTCTCTAGCTTACTTTATTATAAAAATGTAATATGTAATACATATGACATACAAAATATGTTTAATGACTATTCATGTTAGTAAGGCATCCAGTCAATAGTAGGCTACTAGTAGTTAAGTTTGGGGGAGAGTGAAAAATTACATGCAGATTTTAGACTGTGTGGGGAGTTGACACCCCTAGTCCCCATGTTGTTCAAGAGTCAACTGTATATGTGTATACATTTCTATCTCTATCTATTTATCTCTCTTTGTAGTCTCACATGGTGCTATAAGATGCATAATATATCTTATCAATGCAGAATTTTTAAAAATTTTTTATTTTTATTTATTTATTTTTTGATGTAAAGTTCAATGATTCATTAGTTGCGTATAACACCCAGTGCACCATGCAATACGTGCCCTCCTTACTACCCATCATCAGCCTATCCCATTCCTCCACCCCCCTCCCCTCTGAAGCCCTCAGTTTGTTTCTCAGAGTGCATAGTCTCTCATGCTTCATTCCCCCTTCTGATTACCCCCCCTTTCTTTATCCCTTTCTTCTCCTACCCATCTTCCTAGTTCTTATGTTCCATAGATGAGAGAAACCATATGATAATTGTCTTTCTCTTCTTGACTTATTTCACTTAGCATTATCTCCTCCAATGCCGTCCATGTTGCAGGCACAGCACAAAATGGCTAAAATACTGATAGAAAACCCATAGTCTCTCTGGTCTAAAGAACCAGACACCACTTTGGAATAACTTGAAATAGTATCAGAGAAGAAGTGAAGTTCTGTATATAAATTATACCAAAGCTCTAGCTGACCAATGAATTGCACATGCATGGGAAGATTTCAAGCAAGCCCCTACTCTGATCCGACTCTACGTGGATCGCAGGAGAATTTGTGGGGCTTAGCCAAACAGAATCCGATTGTGACAGAAGAAGGGAGAGGCTTGCAACAACCAGCACACTGATCCTGCCAGACTGAGTTCATACCAGCAGTGACCAAGTAGTAATTCCAATCAGTGCCTTTGTTAATCTGCAAAACCAATTTGGGGGGTGTACTCTGACCAGGGAACTCAATGGAGTGCAGATCTTCTTGATTTGAATCCTCGGATAAGGTATTTTGCTGGCTTTAGAGCCCACTTTGCTCATATCCAGGCGAGATGCTGAGTCACAGCCCCACCCACTGTGCAGAGTATTTTTTAGCCCCATCTAAGCAAAGCAGCAGGGCTAGTGACAATTCATGGAAACTGTCTAGCCCAACAGCACTTAAGCCAAGAATTGGGTAGGAAAAGCTAATTATTCCTAGGACAAATCCAGTACCAGGCATGGAGGGTTCAAATGCTATGCACAGGCAGGGGCATTAATTCATAACCAAGACTCAGTGTAGCTGACCAGGAAATAAAGTGCACACTCTGGCCTGATTTAGGCCCCACACAATGAGTTTTACAGGCCCTGGGCCCTGGGCCCTGGCCTGCTGTGTCATGCCAGGGTAGGGAAGCTAATTCCTATCCCCACCTATTACTTAATGTAGTATGCAGCCCCAATCATCTACTTAGCCTGAACAGATTATTCAGACAACTGCAGAACCCATACTGCAGACACACTTGGACAGAGAACCAAGATGGCAGTTTTATCCAACGGTTATTACCAGTGGCACAGCACCCCCCATCCCTGTCCTCAGAGCTCAAATAGTTGCCTCACCCAAAATTAATCCGTAAAAATTATACCATAATATTAGACAATCTACCCAAACACATTCCAGCAGACATACTCAGAAGCCCAAACTGAGCTGACTGGTGAAGAACTGTTTCTGCCAAAGCAAACCTGTAAAGTCTGGAAGAGGAGCTCCATTTTTTAAATGCACGGATGCCAAAATAAGGAATCAAGGATCATGAAAAATCAAGTAAATATGAAAACGCCAAAGTAAACTATCAAAGCTTCAATAACGGACCCAAAGAAATGGAAATATATCAACTATTAGACAAATAATTCAGAATAATCCTCTAAAGGATGTTTTGTGAAATACGAGAAAACAAACAACTAAACAAAGTTAGAAAAACAATGCCTAAACAAAATAGTTTGACAAAGAAATAGTAACTATCAGGGGTGCATGGGTGACTCAGTCGGTTAAGCATCTGCCTTCGGCTCAGGTCATTATCCCAGGGTTCTGGTATCGAGCCTGGCATCAAGCTACCTGCTCGCCTAGGGGAGTCTGCTCCTCCCTCTCCCTCTGTCCCTCTCCCAGCTTGTGCTCTCTCTTTCTCTCTCTCACAAATAAATAAATGAAATCTTTAAAAAAAAAAAAAGAAAAATACCAACTATCAAACATAACAACAACTACAAACAGAAATTCTAAACTTGAAAAATGTAATAAACAAATTGAGGAATTCACTAGAGTTTCAAAAGTAGATTGGACCATGAAAAAAAGAATCAGCAACATAGAGGATAGGACATTAGAAATTATCCAGAGCAGAAAAGGAAAGAGAAAGGAATAAAGGAAGAAAGGAAAAAAGGAAAGAAGGAAGGAAAGAAGGAAGGAAAAGAAAAAGAATGAAAGCTTATAGGAATTATGAGACACAATGAAAAGAAACAGTATTTGCATTATGGGAATTCCAGAAAGGGAAGAGAAAGAGAAAGGGACAGAAAGTATATTTAAAGCAATAATGGCTGAAAACTTACCAAATCTAGGGAAAGGGACATCCAGATCCATGAAGCCCAAAAAATCCCAAATAGGTTGAATCCCAATAGGACTATACCAAGATACTTTAAAATTAGAATATCAAAAGTCAAAGACAAAGAAAAAATATTAAGAGCAGCAAGAGAAGGAAGAGAATTCACATGAAAGGGAACCCCCATAAGATTACTGGCACATTTCTCAATACAAACTTTTCAGACCAGGAGAGAATCAGATGACAGATTCAAAATATTGAAAGTAAATAACCATTAACCAAGAATCCTATGCCCAGAGAAACTTTCCTTCAGAAACAAAGGAAAGATTAGACTTTCCCAAACAAACAAAAGCTGAGGGTGCACATTACCACCAAATCTGCCTTATAAGAAATACTAAAGGGAGTTCTTTGAGTGGAAGTAAAAGAATGCTAATTAACATTATAAAAACACAAAAAGGTAGCAAAACTCTCACTGGTAATGATAAATATATAGTCATAATTAGATTCTGCAATATGGTAATAGTGGTGCATAATTTACTTACAACTCTACTTTAAAATTTTTCTAAATTAATGTAGTAATAACACCCACAAATACAATAATCTGTTGCTATTTACACAATATAAAAAAACATGTAAATTGTGGGGCACCTGGGTTTTGGCACAGGTCATGGGATCAAACCCCACATCAGACTCCATGCTCAGTGTGGAGTCTGCTTGAACATTCTCTCCCTCTGTCCCTCCCCCGACTTGCATGCTCTCTCTCTTAAATAAATAAGTAAGTCTTTTTTAGAATAGGTAAATTCTGACAGCAATAACCTAAAATGTGAGGGGGAGAAGTAAAATTGTACAGTTTACAAATATTATAGAAGTTAAATTTTTATTAGTTGAAAATAGGGTGTTAAAAGCTTAAGACATTTTGTGGAAACCTCACAGTAACCACAATAAAATCGTAGTAATTATATAAAAGAACATGTAAAAGAAGTCAAAGCATACCCATACTGAATGACATCAAAACACATGAAAAGACAGCAGGATAAGAAACAAGGAACAATGACTCCATAAAATAACCAGAAGTTAATTAACAAAATGCCATTAGTAAATCGTTACCTGTCAACAATTACTTTAAACATAAACAGATTGAATTCTCCAATTGAAAGACACAGAACAGCCGAATGGATTAAAAAAACAATACCCAAAATATGCAGTCTACAAGAGACTCATTGTGGCTTTAGAGACACACATAGACTAAGAGCGAAGGTATGGAAAAAGACATTTCAAACATTTGGTAGCCAAAAAAAGAAGAAGAAAAAAGAAGAAGAGGGAGGAGGAGAAGGAGAAGAAGGAGGGGCGGGGAGGAAGAAGAGAAGAAGAAAAAAACGGCAGAGGTAGCTATACTTACATCAAACTAAACAGACTTTAAACTAAAATGGTAAAGATTCAAATAAGGTCAATATATAATGATTAAAGGGTCAATACATCAAGAAGGCATAACAATTATAAATATGTATGTGCCCAACATTTGAACATCTGAATATATAAAGCAAAAACTAACAGAACAAAAAGGGAAATAAACAGTAATACAATAATAGTTGGGGTCTTAAACACCCCACTCTCAACAACAGATAGATCATCCAGACACAGAAACAATAAGGAGATACTATAGATCAGATGGACCTAAGAGACATACCGTTTGTTCAGCAGAATACACATTCATCTCAGGCATAGATGGAATGTTTTCTAGGACAGGCCATCTGTTAGGTTACAAAACAAGCTTTAGCAAGTTGAAGATGATTGAAATCATCCAAGTATCTGCTCTGACCACAGTGGCATAAAACTAGAAATCAATAACAAGAGGAAAACTGGAAAATTCACAAAAACATGGAAATTAAACAACACTATCTTTTTTTAAAAAGATTTTATTTATTTATTTGAGAGACAGAGAGAGAGCACAGCGTGGGAGGTGGTGGGCAGAGGGAGAAGCAGACTCCCTGTTGAGCAGGGAGCCCAACATGGGGCTCATCCCAGGACCCTGGGATCATGACTTGAGCCGAAGGCAGATGTTCTACTGACTGAGCCACCCAGGTGCCCCTTAAACAACACTCTCTTGAACAATCAACAGATGAAAGAAGAAATCAAAAGCAAAATAAAAGTTTCTCGAGACAAAGGAAAATGGAAACTCAACAAGGCAGAACTTGTGGGATACAGCGAAATCAGTTCTATGAGGGAATTTCATAACAATAAACATCTACATTAAGAAGGAAAGAAAATCCCAAACAAACAACCTAATTCTATGCCTTAAGGAACTAGAAAAAGAAGAACAAACTAAGCCCAAAGTTAGAAGAGGAAACAATATAATAAAGATTAAACCAGAAATAAATGAAATAGCAGAAAAACAACAGGAAATATTAAACAAAACTAAGAATTGGTTCTTTGGAAAGATAAATAAAATTGACAAACCCTTAGATAAACTAACCAAGGAAAAAAGAGAAGGGAACCAAATTAATAAAATTATAAATGAAAAAGGAGATTTTATAACTGATAGCACAGTAATACAACAAAGGATCATAAGAAGCTACTAGAAAGGACTACATAATAACAAACCAGATAGCCCAGAAAAAAATGGAAAAATTCTTAGGTACATAAAACTTACCAATATTGAATCAGGAATAAATTTTAAAGAATGAAAAGACCAATTAATAGTAAAAATATTAAATCAGTAATCAAAATATCACAACAAAGAACAGCTGAGGACCAGATGGCTTCACTGGTGAACTTACCAAACACATAAAAAAGAACTAGCACCAATCCTTCTCAAACTCTTTCAAAAAATCAGAAAGAACACTTCCGAACTCATTTTAGGAAGCTAGCATTAGCCTGATACCAAAACCAGAAAAGGACACTACTAGAAAAGAAAACTACAAGCCAATATACCTGATGAATATAGATGTAAAACTTCTCAACAAAATACTAGCAAGTTGAATTCAGCAGCGCATGATCAAGAGAAAGTTATCCCTGGGATATAAGGATGGTTCAACATATGCACATCAATGGATGTTTCTTGCTCTTGACGGTAGTGGTACATAGTAGCATGAAGTAGTAGTCGTATGAAGAAGAGGTCCTGTAGTGTATGTAGCACAAGGTTCTCTGTTCACCAGAACCTGGCACTTCAGGTGGGTCTCCTATGTGTGCTCTGTGTACTCTTCTGTTGTTGTTGAGTTGCTTCTACCTACAATCCAGTCATCTGCAATGACTCTCTTTGTCTATTGTGGGCAGGTTTTGGTCCCTGTGTTGTTACTGGGCCAGTTCAGGGCTGCCTTGGGCTTGAGGTGAGTCATACCAGGCATTTGCCTGAAATGCAGGAGCCCCAAATGGCAGGACTCTTTCTCTGTATTGTCCCCTGGGAAGTTTTGTTGATGGACAGGGCCTGGAGTCAGACTAGATGTCTGCCCCCAGCTCACTACTGGTGCTGCAGACTGGTGTATATGGTAATCTTCTCCTGTCTCCAAGGCAGGAGTGATTTTGGAGTGTTGTTGGCTCCAGTTAGGGCTTCTTGCACAATGCCAGACTTGTGGCACCTCTTTCAATGGGCTTATTGGACAAGGTAGGTCTGAAGGAGAATGTTGGGGTGGGGCATTCGGTGTGAGCAAGGTTTTTACAGGTTGGTTGTGGGAGGGGACCTAGAGTTACTTTAGAAAACTTGCCAGAGGGCTGGTGGAGGTGTGTCCACAGGAAGACATGCAGGTGGGGCATTCGGTGCCAGCAAGGCCCATGCAGGTCCACTGCAGGAGGGGATGGGCAGTGGTCCAAAACTCCTGCCCAAGTGGTCTGGGTTGGAAGAAGCAGATCCACAGTAGCATGCAGGGGTAGGGCACATGATTAGCAAGCTAGGTGGAGTGTTGTGCTGCACTCATTCCCATAGGTGTCCATGTATCTAGGCTGGGGGTCGGGGAAGGAAATGATGCGCACCAGTCCTCTTGCTCTTGGAGAAGTTTCCCAGGGATCCCTGCCCCTTCAGCACATGCTCTAAATTAGTAAACAAATCTCTCTCCTGAACCCAGAAATGGACCCTCGGATCTATGGGCAACTAATATTTGACAAAGCAGGAAAAAACATCCAGTAGAAAAAAGACAGTCTCTTCAATAAATGGTGCTGGGAAAATTGGACAGCTACATGCAAAAGAATGAAACTTGACCACTATCTCACACCATACACAAAGATAAACTCCAAATGGATGAAAGACCTCAATGTGAGACAGGAATCCATCAAAATCAGAGAGAAGAACATAGGCTGCAACCTCTTTGACATGGGCCACAGCAACTTTTTTCATGACACATCTCCAAAGGCAAGAGAAACAAAAGAAGAAATGAACTTGTGGGACTTCACCAAGATAAAAAGCTTCTGCACAGCTAAGGAAACAGTCAAAAAAACTAAGAGGCAGCCCACAGAATGGCAGAAGATATTTGCAAATGACACTACAGATAAATGGCTGGTATCCAAGATCTATAAAGAACTTCTCAAACTCAATACACAAGAAACAAATAATCAAATAAAAAAATGGGCAGAAGATATGAACAGACACTTTTCCAATGAAGACATACGAATGGCTAACAGACACATGAAAAAATGTTCAAAATCATTAGCCATCAGGGAAATTCAAATCAAAACCACGTTGAGATACCACCTTACGCCAGTGAGAATGGCAAAAACAGACAAGGCAGGGAACAACAACTGTTGGAGAGGATGTGGAGAAAGGGGAACCCTGTTGGTGAGAATGCAAGTTGGTACAGCCACTTTGGAAAACAGTGTGGAGGTCCCCTAAAAAGTTAAAAATAGAGCTACTCTATGATCTAGAAATTGCACTACTGGGTATTCACCCCAAAGATATAGACGTAGTGAAGAGAAGGGCCATATGCACCCCAATGTTCATAGCAGCATTGTCCACAATAGCTAAATTGTGGAAGGAGCCGAGATGCCCTTCGACAAATGACTGGATTAAGAAGCTGTGGTCCATATATACAATGGAATATTACTCAGCCATCAGAAAGAACGATCACCCAACATTTGCAGCAACATGGATGGGACTGGAGGAGATTATGTTAAGTGAAATAAGTCAAGCAGAGAAAGGCAATTATCATATGGTTTCACTCATTTATGGAACATAAGAAACAGCAGGAAGATCGGTAGGAGATGGAAGGGAAGAATGAAGGGGGGTAAACGGAAGGGGGAATGAACCATGAGAGACTATGGACTCTGGGAAACAAACTGAGGGCTTTGGGGGAGGAGAGTGGGGGATTGGGATAGCCGGTGATGATATTAAGGAGGGCACATATTGCATGGAGCACTGGGTCTTATGCACAAATAATGAATCAAAAACTAAGGATGTACTGACTAACATAACATAATAAAAAATTATTACTAAAAAAAACCCAAAAAACCCCAAATCTCTCTCCTGTATACCCCTGGCATTTTTCAAATTGCTGCTTCTGTGTTCTATCTCCCTGGCATGCTTGTTGTGCTGTCTCTTTAAGGACAGGGACTCCCTTGCCTTCCAGGCTCTCCCAGAGCAGAGTTTGCTGATTTTTAAAGTTCTAGGTGTTAAGCCTCACTGATTGTAAGAACTCATGAAATTATGCCCCCCTGGTTTTCATGGGGGTTCCCCATGCCGGAGGCGCTTTGTATCAGAGTCTGGTCTGCTCCTCTGCATCTACTGAATCCCTTTCTCCCACGGATAGTTCATTTAGCTCCCCATCACATCTCTGCCCTTCCTACCCTCTTCAACATGACCTCTTCTCTACAGTCAGGCGTGGAGAGCCTGTTCTGCCCGTCTTCTACTCATCTTCTGATTATTTACACTGATGTGGCTGTTATCTACTTGTATCCATGGGATGACGTGAGCTTAAGACCTTCCTACTCCATCATCTTCTCTGGAAGTCCCTGGAACAACAATTTTAAAGTGATGAAAGGAAAAACCATTAACGCAGAATCCATTATCTGGCAAAAATGTATGTCAATAATGAGGTGAAACAAAGACATTTTCACATAAAAGAAAACCATGCAAACTTGTCCCCAGGAGACCTGTGCAATTTTATCATCAGGAGGCCTGAACTACAAAAAATACTATAGAAGTTCTTTTTTTTTTTTTTTTAAGATTTTAAAAAATTTCTTTGACAGAGAGAGTGCAAGAGAGTACAAGCAGAGGGGGTGGCAGAAGGAGCGGGAGAGGGAGAAGCAGGCTTGCTGCTGAGGAGGGAGCCTGATGTGCAACTCGATCCCAGGACCCTGGGTTCATGACCTGAGTGGAAGCCACCCAGGTGCCCCCTAGAAATCCTTCGCACAGAAGAAATGACACCCAATGGATCTTCAAGAAGGAATAAAGAGAATCAGAAGTGGTAAATATGGATTAAATATAAAATATTATTTTTCCCTACCAGCTTTTTTTTTTTTTTTTTTTAAGATTTTATTTATTCGACAGAGATAGAGACAGCCAGCGAGAGAGGGAACACAAGCAGGGGGAGTGGGAGAGGAAGAAGCAGGCTCCTAGCGGAAGAGCCTGATGTGGGGCTCGATCCCAGAATGCTGGGATCACGCCCTGAGCCGAAGGCAGACGCTTAACCGCTGCGCCACCCAGGCGCCCCTCCCTACCAGCTTTTTAAAAGAAGATAAGGTACATTGCAGGCAAAGGAAACAGCATAAATAAAGGCATGAAAATGGGAAACAACATGGTATGTTAAGGAATTACAAACACCTTATTACTTGTAATGTTAAGTGTGATGGGAAGACTGGAGGGCATTCCTGTCATGCTAAGGATCCTGTTCTTAATTTTTACGGGAAGGTTTTCAAGCCAGAAAATGACACAGTAGGATCTGTATTTTATGTAGATCACTCAGGCTACAGTGGGAAGAACAAATTTGAAGGGACAAAACTGGAGACAGAAAACTCAAGCCATTTCTGTGACCCAAGAGAGCTACTGAAGAAAGAGCATTTAAGAGAACCTGATCTACAGAAGTAATTGTACAGAGGTTTGAGGAACATAGTTGAAAATATTTCGGAAGTAAAATCTTGTATGAATTGGAGATCATGAATAAAGTAGAAAAATATCACTTGGAGCATTAAAAAAGATTGAGGGAGTTTTCCCTCAATATAGACAAATTTACTACCTAATTTTCTGGTAACATTGTATTGGGCAATAATCCATGTTGCCTGTCTCATTCTTAGGACTTAAGGCTCAAACCTCTTATTTATTATTCCTATTTTTATTTTAATTCCAGTATAGTTAACATATAGTGTTATATTAATTTCAGGTGTACAATATAGTGATTCAACAATTCCATATATTACTCAGTGTTCATCAAGATAAGTGTACTCTTAATCCCCTTCACCTATTTCACCCCCCACCTTCACTCTGGTAATGCAAATCAAAACCACAATGAGATATCAAGCCTCTTATTTAATAGCAGGTGAATAATATCCCTCATCCCCTTGGCAACAGTTATTTTGATGAGACTACCTGGTAGAAAGAGGGATTGAACAGTCAATGCATAAACCTACCAAAATCCGATAATGTAGCCAGCACCACAGGATGAAGTGAGTCAGTCAGATTTTCTCTCTCAGAGAAAGAGAATAAAGAAATCCCAAAAGACTAGGTCATTTAACAGTGGAAGCCAATGCTGAAACTTCATGTCAAAGACAGAAAGTCAAGTCCAAGAACCAAAAAAGAAATACGGAAAGAAGCAGACAGAAACACACAGCATGAGAAAGTGACACTAGTTCCAGAAAGAGACAAGAATAAGCTGATATGCTAGAGATCCCTTGGTTTCCTTGCCTGGCATATAACAGGGATTAAAAAAACATTTTTGTTGTTGTTGTTGGCTGGAAGGATAAATAAATGAACAAACAAATTAACAAATGAATGTGGCTGATTTTCCAGTGTCATTTTCTGTAAAGAGTTTTTTGCAGCCCTATTTTCTAGGTCCTCAGAAATCTCTATCCCTATCCTCCCTATTGTCCCATTTCTGTTCCTTTATTATACTCATCTCCATTGTGTCACATTTCACAAACCCTTTGACCGTCTGTATTCTTTTCAGATTCAAAAGTTGAGCAGGAATGACTACCAATTTTGTTGCAATTTTTTTTTCAACATCTCTAGTTTCTAGTCAGAAATTCTCAGTGTGTACCCTTACCAGTGGTAGGTACATTTTTGGATGATGGAAATCAAACAGCCTCTATACATACCAACATCATCATACTTAAGGACTTATGCAGGTTTGATAACTCAAATTTTGTATGCTACCCTCTTTCTGGAATCACTCTTTTCCTACTGAAAAATATCTGTGTTCTCTGTAGATACCAAGTCTTTGAAGTTTTCTTTGGGTAGCTCTCTGGGCTGCTTCATACCTTTCCTAGACCAGGTGTTCTATTTGGGTCGCAGTCCAGGTGGTGTGAGGAATGATGACAGTACCTGGTCATCATTGCAGAAAGCATTCCTGAACTCCAGATCTGAAATTTTGCCACACTAATTTCAGAATAACACAGCAAAGGGACTGAGCCAGTAGTAGAGACCTCTATCACAGAAACCACAAACTACAATAGAAAAGTATTCCCATTGTGCACTATTAAGGTTGAATGGAGGAATGAAAAAAAAAAAACAGGTTTTCTTTAAAAAAAATTTAAAAACATGGGAGATGTTTTCTCATTTCTGCTTCTTAGAATTGCATATGCTACACATTCTACATGGAGGAGGAAATTAGATGAAGAACGGAACAGAGGTGATTAGCTTGTCACTGGAAACAAATATTAAAGGATGGAAGAACACAGAACAAATTTGTCAGTTCCTTAAATAACTAATGAAATAATTATAGCTAATTGTCTCTGAATTATCTAGCTAAGACATAAGGTCAAATCCTTTATTTCTAAAATTTTCTTCCTTCCTTTCAATTTTATCTAAGGTATAGCATCTGAATTCATATCCCTCTTCAACAAGCATGATCTTCCCCACCACACATCTAGCAATGTTGAACATACCCTAAACAAATTACATAATTAGCATTTGCTTAAGAGCATGAGAATGGAAGTAAATATAGCCACAGACTAAACACTTATCGAAAGAAATTCTACTACATTCTAGGTTTTCTAATTTGTTAACATAGCATGTTTCATAGTATTAACTTATAATTCTTTGTGTTTCCTTGGTGTCAGTTGTTACTTCTTTTTTGTTTCTGATTTTATTTGAGTCCTTTCACTTTTCTTGATGAGTCTGGCTAAGAGTTTATCTTTTCAAAGATCCAGATTTTGGTTTAGCTGATCTTTTCTATTTTTGAAAACCCTTTATATCATATATTTCTGCTCTGATCTTTATTATTTCCTTCCTCCTACTCACATTGGGTTTTGTTAGTTCTTTTTCTAGTATCTTTAGGTGTAAGGTTAGATTGCATATTAGAGTTTTTTCTTATTTCTTGAGGTAGGCCTATATCACTATGTATTTCCTCTTAGAACTGCTTTCACTGTGTCCCAAAGATTTTGTACCATTGTGTTTTCATTTTCATTTGTCTTCATGTATTTTTAATTTTCTTCTTTGATTTCTTCTTTGACCCATTGATTGTTTAGTAGCATGTTATTTAGCCTCCATGTGTTCGTGTTTTTTCTATTTTTTTCTTGTGGTTGATTTCTAGTTTCATACTTTCATTTCTTTGTGGTCAGAAAAGATGCATGGCATGATTTTAATCTTCTTAAATTTACTGAGAATTGTTCTGTGGTCTAACACATGATCTATTCTGGAGAATGTTCCATATACACTTAAAAAGAATACATATTTTCTTGGTTTTGGATGGAATAAATAAATTCCTGGAAACATACAATCTTCCAAAACTGAATAAGAAAAAGATACAATGTCTGAACAGGCCAATTACTAGTAACAAAATTGAATGGTTACCAAAAACTACCAGAAAATAAAAATCCAGGCCTAGATGGATTCACAGGTGAATTCTACCAAACATTTAAGGAAGCATTAATACCTAATCTCCTTAAACTATTCCAAAAAAATAGAAGAGAAAGGAAAGTTTCCAAATACATTCCATGAGGCCAGCATTACACTGAACCAAAACTAGACAAAGACACCTTTTATACAAAACTATAGATCAATATCCCTGATGAACATAGATACAAAAATCCCCAACAAAATATTAGCAAACTGAATCCAACAGTACAATAAAAGGATCATTCACCACAATCAAGTGAGATTTATTCTGGGGATGCAAGGATGGTTCAGTATTCACAAATCAATCAAGGTGATACACCACATCAACAAAACAAAGGATTAAAATCATGAGCTTATCTCCATAGATGAAGAAGCACTTGACAAAAATTCAACATCCATTCATAATAAAAAATCTCAGTAAAATGGAATTAGAGAGAACATACCTCAACAGACTAAAAGCCATATATGATGGGGTGCCTGGGTGACTCAGTCAGTTAAGCGTCCAACTCTTGATCTCAACTCAGGTCCTGATCTCAGGATCATGAATTCAAGCCCTGCATTGGGCTCCATGCTGGCTGTGGAGTCTCCTTAAAAAAAAAAAAAAAAAAAAAGGCCATATATGAAAAACCCACAGCTAACATCACACTCAATGATGAAAACCTGAAAGCTTTCCCTCTAAGATCAGGAAGAAGACAAGGATATCTACTCTCATCACTTTTAGTCAACAAAGTACTAGAAGTCCTATCCACAGCAATTCAACAGGAAAAATAAATAGGCATCCATATTGGTAAGAAAGAAGTTAAACCGTCACTATTTGCAGATAACATGACATTATACATAGAAAACCCTAAATCCTCCACCAAGAAACTACTAGAAGTAATAAATGAATTCAGTGAAGTTGCAGGGTATAAAATTATTACCCACAAATCAGTAGTTTTCTATATACCAACAACAAAGTCACAGAAAGAGAAATTTACAGCTTGAAGTCCAGAATTTTGATGTCTCCAGCTTTGCTTTTCTTTTTCAACATTACTTTGGCTATTCAGTGTCTTTTCTGGTTCCATCCAAATTTTAGGATTGTTTGATCCAGCTTTGTGAAAAATGCTGGTGGTATTTTGATAGAGATTGCATTGTATGTGTAGTTTGCTTTGGGTAGTATAGACATTTTAACAATATTTGCTCTCTCAATCTATGAGCATGGAATGTTTTTCCATTTCTTGTGTCTTCCTCAATTTCTTTCATAAGTCTTCTATAGTTCTCAGAGTACAGATCCTTTATCTCTTTGGTTAGGTTCATTCCCAGGTATCTTATGGGTTTTGGTGCAATTATAAATGGGATTGATTCCTTGATTTCTCTTTCTGCTGCTTCATTGTTACCATATAGAAATGCAACTGACTTCTGTGTATTGATTTTTATCCTGTGACTGTGCTGAATTCATGTATCAGATATAGCATTTTTTTTGCTTGAGTCTTCCAGGTTTTCTACATAGAGTATCATGTCATCTGTGAAGACTGAAAGCTTGACTTCTTCTTTGACAATTCGTATGAGTTTTACTTCTTTTTGTTGTCTGATTGCTGAGGCTAGGATTTCCAGTACTATGTTGTACAACAGTGGTGAGAGTGGACATCCCTGTCATGTTCTTGACTTTAGGGGAAAAACTTTCTATTATTCCCTATTGAGGATGATATTCACTGTGGGTCTTTCATACATAGCTTTTGTGATACTGAGTTGTTTCCTCTATCCCTACATGGCAGAGAGTTTTTAACAAAAAAAGATGCTGTATTTTCTCAAATGTTTTTTCTGCATCTATTGAGAGATCATATGGTTCTTGTCCTTTTTTTTTTTTATTAAAGTGGTGTGTCACATTGATTGACTTGCAGATGCTGAACCACCCTGCAGCCCAGGAATAAATCCCACTTGATCATGGTGAATAATTCTTTTAATGCACTGTTGCATCCTATTAGCTAGTACCTTGGTGAGAATTTTCACATCCATGTTCATCAGGATATTGGTCTGTAATTCTCTTTTTTAGGGGGTCTTTGTCTAGTTTTGGGATCAAGGTAATGCTGGCCTCATAGAATGAGCTTGGAAGTTTTCCTTCCATCTCTATTTTGTGGAACAGTTTCAGAAGAATAGGCATTAGTTCTTCTTTAAATGTTTGGTAGAGTTCCCCTGGGAAGCCAACCAGCCCTGGACTCTTGTTTGTTGGGAGATTCTTGATTACTGATTCAATTTCTTTGCTGGTTATGGGTCTGTTCCAGTTTTCTATTTCTTCCTGTTTCAGTTTTGGTAGTTTATATGTTTCTAGGAATTTATCCATTTCTTCCAAAATCTATAAGGAACTTATCAATCCAACACCCAAAAACACAAAAAAATCCAGCCAAGAAATGGCAGTAGACATGAATAGACAATTTTCCAAAGACATACAATGGCTAACAGGTGAAAAAATGCTCAACATCACTCAGCATCAGGGTAATACAAATCAAGACCATAATGAGATACCATCCCACACCAGACAGAATGACTAATTAACAACTTGGGAAACAAGAGATGTTGGAAAGGACGTGGAAAAAGGGGAACCCTTTTACACTGTTGGTGGGAGTGCAAACTGCTGCAGCCACTCTGGAAAACAGTATGGAGGTTTCTCAAAAAGCTAAAAATAGAACTACCCTACAACCCAGAAATTGTACTACTAGGTATTTACCCAAAAGTTATAAACATAGTGATTTAAAGGGGCACATGCACACCAAAGTTTAGAGCAGCAATGTCCACAATAGCCAAACTATGGAAAGAGCCCAGACGTCTATCAACAGATGAATGGATAAAGAAGATGTGATATATATATACTATATATATAAATACTCATATATGGAATTTATTCAACAAAACAGATGAACATAGGGGAAGGGAAGAAAAAATAAAATAAGATGAAAACAGAGAGGGAAGAAAACCATAAGAGGCTCTTAATTGTAAAAAACAAACTGAGGGTTGCTGAAGGGGATGTGGGTGGGGAGATGGGGTAATTGGGTGATGGGCATTAAGGAGGACACTTGATGTAATGAGCATTGGGTCTTATATGCAAGTGATGAATTACTAAATTCTACCCCTGAAACTAATAATACAGTATATGTTATCTAAATTGAATTTAATTTAATTGAATTTTTAAAAAGAGAGAAATTTTAAAAAACAATACCATTTACAATTGTACAAAAAAATAAAATACCTAGGAATAAACTTAACCAAGGAGATGAAAGACCTATACTCTGAAAACTATAAAACAGTGATGAAAGAAATTGAAGACAACACAATCAAATGGAAAGATATTGCATGCTCATGGTTTGGAAGAATCAATATCATTAAGTATTCATACCGCCCAAAACAATCTACAGATTTAATGAAATCTCTATCAAAATGCCAACAGTGTTTAAAAATAATCCTAAAAGTTTTACAGAAACACAAAACACCCCAAATAGTCAAAGCAATCTTGAGAAAGAAAAACAAAGCTATAGTAATCAAAACAATATGGTACTGGCACAAACACAGACTCATAGGTCAATGGAAAAGAATGGACAGCCCAGAACTAAACCCATGATTATATGGTCAATTAATCTATGACAAAGGAAGCAAGAATATACAATGGGGAAAGACTGTCTTTTCAATAAATGGTGCTGGGAAAACTGGACAGTTCCATGCAAAAGAATGAAACTGGAGCTCTTTCTCACACAATACTAAAAATAAACTCAAAATGGATAAAGGCCTAAACGTAAGACCTGAAACTGTAAAAATCTTAGAAGAGAACATAGGCAGTAATTTCTTTGACATCAACTGTTGCAACATTTTTCTAGATATATCCCCTAAGGGAAGGGGAAAAGAGCGAGAATAAACTATTGGGACTACACGAAAATAAAAAGGGGTTGAATAGTAAAGGAAATCATCAACAAAATTTAAAAAAACAACTTAATGGAAGAAGATATTTGTAAATGATACATCCGATACGAGGTTAATATACAAAATACATAAAGAACTTATACAATTCAGCATTAAAAAAACCCAAATAATCCAATTAAAAAATGGGCAGAGGATTTAAATGTACATTTTCCCAAAGGAGACATAAAAAGGCAAACAGGGGAGCCTGGGTGGCTCAGTCGTTAAGCGTCTGCCTTCAGCTCAGGGAGTGATCCCGGCGTTCTGGGATCAAGCCCCACATCAGGCTCCTCTGCTGAGAGCCTGCTTCTTCCTCTCCCACTCCCCCTGCTTGTGTTCCCTCTCTCGCTGGCTGTCTCTCTGTCAAATAAATAAATAAAATCTTTTAAAAAAAAAGGCAAACAGACACAAGAAAAGATGCTCAACATCACTAATCATCAGGGAAATGGAAATCAAAGCCACAATGAGATATCACTTCACACCTGTCAGAATGGCTAAAATTAAAAACAAAAGAAATAACAAGTTTTGGTAAGGATGTGGAGAAACAGGTACCCTTGTGCACTGTTGGTGGGAATGCAGACTGGTGCATCACCTGTAGAAAAGAGTATGGAGGTTCCTAAAAAAAATTGAAAATAGAAATACCATTTGATCCAATAACTCTACTAATGGATATTTATCCAAGAAAATGAAAATACTAATTCAAAAAGATATATTCACCCCTATGTTTACTGCAGCATTATTTTTTTAAAGATTTTATTTATTTATTTATTTATTTATTTATTTGACAGAGAGAGACAGAGAGAGAGAACACAAGCAAGGGGAGTGTGAGAGGGAGAAGCAGGCTTCCCACTGAGCAGGGAGACCGATGGGGGGGGCTCGATCCCAGGACCCTGGGATCATGACCTGAGCTGAAGGCAGATGCTTAATGGCTGAGCATCCAGGAGCCCCAGCATTATTTTTTTTTAAGATTTTATTTTTATTTTTGAGAGAACAAGAGACGGGGAGAGAGAGCACGAGCAGGGGGAGAGGCAGAGGGAGAAGCAGACTCGCCACTGAGCAGGGAGCCCATGTGGGGCTTGATCCCAGGACTCTGGGATCGTGACCTGAGCTGAAGGCAGCTGCTTAACTAACTGAGCTACCCAGGTGCCCCAACTCCCAGGTGGATATATAGATATCTATCTATCTATAGATAGATATCATATATATATACACACAACATATATATATATATATACAGATATATATACAGATATATATAGATAGATAGATAGATATCATATATATATACACACAACATATATATATACACACACATATACACCATATATATGGTATATAAGTGGTATAAATATGTGTGTATTTTATATATATATATATATGTGTATATATATATATATATATATATAGGAATTCAACCATAAGCAAGGATGAGATCATGCCATTTGCAAAAACACGGATGGACCTAGAGGGTATTATGCTAAGTGAAATAAGTCACACTAAGAAAGACAAAAACACCAAATGACTTCACTCATATGGAGAATCTAAAGAACAAAAAAAATGAGTAAATAAACAAAAAGCAGATTTAGACCTATAAATAGAGAACAAACTGATGGTTGCCAGGTGGGAAGGGGGTGGGCAAAATGGGTGAAGGAGAGTTGGAAATACAGGCTTCCAGGTATGAAATGAAAAAGTCATGGGACTAAAAGGTACAGTGGAGGGAATATAGTCAGTGATATTATAATAGCATTGTATGGTGACAGATGGTAGCTACACTTATGGTGAACATAGCATAATGTACAGAGATACTGAATCAGTATGTTGTAACACCTGAAACTAATGCAGCATTGTGTGTCAACTATATTCAGATAAAAAATAAAGTTAAAAAAAGAAGTTCTACTAAATTCTATTTATATGCTTTTACAAACTTTGTGTACCAGCTGTTCCCAAGCAGCAGCCTGGAAAAGAGCAATCAAAAAGAATAATCCTCCCAGAGTCTCGGTGGCTCAGTCAGTTAGGCAACTGACTCTTGATTTCAGCTCAGGTCATGGTATCGGTGTTGTGGGATCAAGTCCCATGTAGGGCTCCGCACTGGTCATGGAGCTTGCTTGAGATCCTCTCTCTCTCACCCTGCCCCTCCCCCTCCCTCCTACTCGCAAAAAAAAAAAAAAGAACAATCCTCAGTGGTAATAAAATCAACTGTTTTTCTCCTTAGGTCCCTAACTGGAATCCCATTTCCCCTAGCTCCTCCTGCCCAATAATTTTTGTCCCTAACAGACCATTTGCAAGAGTGGGAGTACCTCACAAACTCTTCATGACTCAACAGGTGCCAGCCCAAACTATCTTAATCCCTCCATCCTTTTTAAAATTAAACTCCTATTTTGAGACAATTAGATCATATACAGTTGTAAGAAATCATACAGACTGATCCCATGTACAGTTTACCCAATTCCCCAATGGCAATATCTTGCAAAACTATAATACAAAATCACAACCAGGATATTGACATTGATACAGTCAAGATATAGAATATTTCCATCTCCACAAGGATTCTTCATGCTACCCTTTCACAGACACATCCACTTTCCTAGCACCACCTCCCCCAGTCCCTCCTAAATCCCTGGCAACAACTAATCTAGTCTCCATTTCTATAATTTTGTCATTCCAAGAATGTTATAAAATCAAATCACAGAATATGTAAACTTTGGAGAGTGGCACTTTTTTTCAGTCGTTATTCTCTGGAGATTCATCTAGATTGTTGTATGTATCAACAGTTTGTTCCTATTTATTACTGAGTAGTAATCAGTATGGATTGTATGGATGTATCACAGTTTCTTTAATCATTCACTGATAGAAGGATGTCAAGGTTGTTTTCAGCAAGGGACTATTACCAGAAAAAGCTGCTATAAACATTCATATTAGGTTCCTATGTGAACATAAACTTCATTCCTCTGGGATAAATGCTGTGTTGAGTGACAGTTACGTGTTTGGTTATTAAGAAAGTGTCAAACTGTTTTTCATTGACTGTATTACTTACATTGCCACCAGCAATGTATGACTGATCCAGATTCTCCAACATTATCATCAACGTTTGATGTTGTCACTAGTTTAATTTTAGCCATTCTAATAGCTTCATAGTGATATCTCATTATGGTATTAATTTACATTTCCCTAATGGCTAATGATGTTGAACATCTTTTCATGTGCTTATTTGCCATCTGTATATGATCTTTGGTGAAATGTCTCTTCAAGTCTTTTGCCTATTTTGTAATTGCTGTTTGATTTTTTTTTTCTGTTGAGTTTTAGAAATTCATTACATAGTCCAGACACTAGACATATCAAATCTGTGGTCTGCAAATGTTTTCTATCTCTCCAAAGCCTGTGTTAACAAGGCCTTTCCTGGAGCAAAAGTTTTTAATTTTGATGAAGTCCAGTTAATTTTTCCTTTATAAATCATGTTACTGCTGTCAAATCTGAAAGTCCTAGATCCTGAAGACTTTTCTATGTTTTCTTCTAAAATTTTTATACTTTTATATTTAAATTCATGATCCATTTTTCTTTTCTTTTTTTCTTTTTTAAATTAACATATAACGTATCATTTGTTTCAGGGGTACAGGTCTGTGATTCATCAGTCTTACATAACACCCAGCACTCACCAGAACACATACCCTTCCCAGTGTCCATCACCCAGCCACCCCATCCTTCCCTCCCCTCCAGAACCCACAGGTTGTTTCCTAAGATTAAAAGTCTCTTATGGTTTGTCTCCCTCTCCAGTTTCATCTTGTTTCATTTTTTCCTCTCTTCCCTTATGATCCTCTGCCTTGTTTCTTAAATTCCGCATGTCAGTGAAATCATATGATAATTGTCTTTCTCTGATTGACTTATTTCGCTTAGCATAATACTCTCTAGTTCCATCCACATCATTGCAAATGGCAAGATTTCATTTTTTGATGGCTGTGTAATATCCCATTGTGTGTGTATATATATACACACATTGTGTGTGTGTGTGTGTGTGTGTGTGTGTGTGTGT
>NW_024426119.1:17920635-17936461 GCF_017311325.1 Ursus maritimus
TGTGTGTGTGTGTGTGTGTGTGTGTGTGTGTGTGTACCACATCTTTATCCATTCATCTGTTGATGGACATCCGGGCTCTTTCCATAGTTTGGTTATTGTGGACATTGCTTCTATAAACATCGGGGTGCATGTGCCCCTTCGGATCACTACATTTGATCTTTGGGGTAAATTCCCAGTAGTGCAATTGCTGGGTTGTAGGGTAGCTCTATTTTCAACTTTTTGAGGAACCTCCATATTGTTTTCCAGAGTGGCTGCTCCAGTTTGCATTCCCACCAACAGTATAAGAGGGTTCCCCTTTCTTTGCATCCTCGCCAACATCTGTCATTTCCTGACTTGTTAATTTTAGCCATTCTGACTGGTGTGAGGTGGTATCTCATTGTGGTTTTGATTTGTATTTCCCTGATGCTGAGTGATGTTGAGCACTTTTTCATGTGTCTGTTTTCATGTGATGTCTTCTTTGGAGAAATGTCTGTTCATGTCTTCCACCCATTTCTTGATTGGATTATTTGTTCTTTGAGTGTTGAGTTTGGAAAATTCTTCTAGATTTTGGATACTAGCCCTTTATCTGATAAGACATTTGCAAATATCTTCTCCCATCCTGTTGGTTGTCTTTTGGTTTTGTTGACTGTTTACTCTGCAGAAGCTTTTTATCTTGATGAAGTCCCAATAGTTCATTTTTGCCTTTGTTTCCCTTGCCTTTGGAGACATGACTAGCAAGAAGTTTCTGTGGCTGAAACCATCCCTCCCTCCCTTCCAGCAACCCTCAAATAGGTCAAAGAGGTTGCTACCTGTGTTCTCAAGGATATCGATGGATTTCTGTCTTACATTTAGGTCTTTTATCCATTTTGAGTCCATTTTTGTGTATGGTGTAAGGAAATGGTCCAGTTTCATTCTTCTGTATGTGACTGTCCAATTTTCCCAACACCATTTGTTGAAGAGACTGTCTTTTTTTCCATTGGATATTCTTTCCTGCTTTGTCAAAAATTAGTTGACCATAATGTTGAGTGTCCAATTTCTGGTTTCTCTTTTCAGTTGCATTGATCTATGTGTCTGTTTTTGTGCCAGTACCATGCTGTATTGATTATAGCTTTGTAATAGAGCCTGAAGTCCAGAATTGTGGTGCCACCAGCTTTGGTTCCCTTTTTCAATATCCCTTTGGCTATTCAGTGTCTTTTCTGGTTCCATACAATTTTTAGGATTATTTGTTCCAGTTCTGTGAAAAAAGTTGATGGTATTTGATAGGGATTGCATTGAATGTGTAGGTTGCTCTAGGTAGCATAGATATTTTAACAATATTTGTTCTTCCAATCCATGAGCATGGAACGTTTTTCTATTTCTTTGTGTTTTCCTCAATTTCTTTCATGAGTGTTGTATAGTTTTCTGAGTACAGATCTTTTGCCTCTTTGGTTAGGTTTACTCCTAGGTATCTTACGGTTTTGGGTGCAATTGTAAATGGGATTGACTCCTTAATTTCTCTTTCTTCTGCCTCATTGTTAATGTATAGAAACGCAACTGATTTCTGTGCATCCATTTTATATACTGTCACTCTACTGAATTCCTATATGAGTTCTAGCAATTTTGGGGTGCAGTCTTTTGCGTTTTCCACATAAAGTACACGATTCATTTTTTAAAAGATTTTATTTATTTATTTGAAAGACAGAGAGAGAGAGTGTGTATGAGTAGGGGGAAGGGCAGAGGGACAAGCAGACTCCCCACTGAGTGGGGAGCCTGACAGGAGGCTTGATCCCAGGACCCTGAGATCAAGACCTGAGCCAAAGTCAAACTCTTAACTGACTGGGTCACCCAGGCGCCCCAAAGTTTATGATCCATTTTAAATCAATTTTTGTATATGATGTGAAGCTCAGGTCAAGGTTAATTTTTTTAAACCTATGGATGTCCAATTGCTCCAGCACCATTTGTTAAAAAGGGTATCTTTCCCCCATTAAATTGCTTTTGCACTTCTGTAAAAAATCAGTTGGACATCATTTTGTGAGTTTTTTTTCTGGGTCCTCTGTTGTGTTTCAATGATTTATGTCTACCCCACTAGACCACATAATTGTAATAGCTATATAATGTCTTGAAACCAAGAAGACTGATTCCTACCTTTCGGTTCTTCTTCTAAAAATTGTTTCAGCTATTTAGTGCTTTTGCTTTTTCATGAAAAAATTTAGAATAATATAACGTATATCTACAAAAACTATTGCTGGGATTGTGATAGGAATTGTGTGTAACCTGTATGCAATTTGGGAGAATTGATTATTTTTACTATGTTGACACTCCCAAACTATAAATATATGTCTTTATATTTATTTAGATCTTGTTTGATGTCTTTCCTCAGTTTTGTGTAGTTTGCCCCATACAAATTCTATACATTTATGGGTAAGTTTACATCTAAGTATATTTTCTATAGATTGTAAATGATATTGTATTTTTATTTTGGAGCTCACCTGTACATTGCTAGTATATAGAAATACAATTTCCTTTGTCTTTTATCTTATATCGTAAGACCTTGATAATCTCACTTATTAGTTCTAGAAGATTGTGTGTGTGTGTGTGTGTGTGTGTGTGTGTGTAATCCTTAGGTTTTTCTATATAGACAAATATCTTATCTGCAAACTGGGATAGTTTTATTTCTTCCTTTAAGATTTCCATTCTTTTATTTCCTTTTCTTGCCTTATTCAACTGTCTAGAACTTTTAGTACTATGCTAAATAAGATCTGTGAGAGTGGACATTCTCAACTTGTTCCTGATCTCAGGAGTGAAACATTCAGTCTTCTACCACTAAGCTGTAGCTTATTTGTAGATGTTATTTATCAAGTTGAGGAAGGTCTACTCTTTTTATATTTTTCTGAGAGTTTCATCACAATGTGTGTTAAATTCTGTCAAATGCTTTTTCTGTATCAATGGTTATGAACATGTGATTTTTTTTCTTCTTTAGCCTGTTAATATGGTAGATTACATTGACTGATTTTCAAATATTGAACCAGCTTTGCATCTCTGGAATAATTCCACTTGTTCACATTGTATCACTCTTTTAATATATTGCTGAATTCTGTTTGCTAATATTTTAAGATTTTGCATCTATATTCATGAGGGACTTTGGTCTGTAATTTTCTTTTTTTGTACTGTCTTTGTCTGCTTTTTGTCTCAGGGTAATACTGGCTTCAAAAAATGAACTGGAAAGCATTGCCTCCTCTTCTATTTTCTGGAAGACATCTGGTAGAATTGGTATTAATTCTTCTTTAAACATTTGTTAGATTTCTCTAATAAAACCATCTTACCCTGGGAAATTTTTTGGAAGTTTTAAAACGATAAATTCAATTTCTTTAATAGTTATAGGAGTATTCTAAACATTTATTTAGTTCGGTTTTTGGGGGGAAGTGGTCCATTTTGCCAAAGTAGTCAAATTTACCTGTATAGAGTTGTTCATATTATTCCCTTACTATCTTGATATCTGCAGGATCTGTAGTGATCTCCCTTCTTTCATTTCTGATAATGGTAATTTGTGTCTTTTTCTCCTTTTTTCTTTTCAGTCTTCCTAGACGTTTCTTAATTTTAATTGATATTTTCAAAGAATTAGCTTTTGTTTTATTGATTTTTTTCCTATTGTTTTTCTATGTTCAATTTCATTGATTTATGCTCTTATCTTTATTATTTCCTTCCTCTGTTTGCTTTGGTTTTATTTTGCTCTTTCTTTTCTAGGTTCTTGATGTGGGAGATTAGATAACTATTTGAGAATTTTCCTCTTTTTATAATATATGCATTCAGTTGCTATAAAGTTCCCTCTCAGCCCTGCTTTATTTGTATCCTATATACTTTGACATGTCATATACTCATTTTTTAAAAGATTTTATTTATTTATTTGATTGAGAGAAAGAGAGGGAGCACAAGGAGGGGGATTAGCAGGCAGAGGGAGAGGAGGACGCAGATTCCCTGCTGAGCAGGGAGCCCAATGTGGGGCTAGATCCCAGGACCCTGGGATCATGACCTGAGCAGAAGGCAGACACTTACCCGACTGAGCCACCCAGGCACCCCCAGAAAAAAAAATTTAAAGAACCAACAGAAAACAAAAAAATTAAATGGCAAAGTTAACTCTTTTTTGGGATCCATTTTTTATGAGAGTAAATGAAAATAATCTAAATATGTCAGTTGAAAGACAGATATTAGTAGACTGCATTAAAAAGATGTTTACAAGAAACTCACTTCAAATATAATGATACAGGTGTGTTGGCAAAAGGGTCAATCTACCAGGAACACATACCAATCCCAAATGTGTATTCACAAAGCAACAGAGCTGCAAAACATGTGAAGCAAAAACTGATAGAAAGGAGAAATGACAAATCCACAATTATAGTTGGATTTATTAAATAATAAGCATCCTTTTCTCAACAATTGATACAAAAAACTACATAAAATCAGCAAGGATATGGAAGAACTCAAAAATACTATCAAGTAGCATCTACCAGACATGTTTAGAACACTCCATCCAACAACAATGGAATACACATTGTTTTAAAGTGTGCATGGATTATTCACCAAGATAGATCATATCTTGAACCATAAAATGAAACTCAAAAAACTAAAATCATACAGTGTGTGTGTCTCACCACAGTGAAATCAAACAAAAATCAATAATAGAAAGATTACAGGAAAATATTTGTACACTTGGAAATTAAACATAATCCATGGGTAAAAGAGTGAAATAAGAAAAAAACATGCACTAAACTGAATAAAAATGAATATTTAGGGGCACTTGGGTGGCTCAATCAGTTAAGCTTCTGCTCTCTTGCTTGTTATCTCTCTCTCAAATAAATAAATAAAATCTTTAAAAGGAAAAAAAAAAATCTCCCTTACCATGGGTTAGTTGGAATTCCATTTTGATGTTTCTATAGTGATTTTAAGTGTATCTCCTTAGCATTTTTTTAGTGGTTGCTCTAGGTATTACATTAAATATACGTAATCACACTTCAGTAGTATCATCATTTATCAGTTTAAGTAAAGTATAGAAACACTGGATATTTTTACATCTCTCTCCCCTCTCCCAATTAGAATATAATTGTTCTTTTTAAAAATTTATTTATTTATTTGAGAGAGAGATAGCAGAGGGAGCGCCAGAGGGAGAGGGAGAAGGAGAATCTCAAGAGACTTCCCACTGAGTATGGAGACCAAGCAGGGCTCCATCTCATGACCCTGCGATCATGACCTGAGCTGAAATCAAGAATTGGATACTTAACCATGTGAGCCACCCAAGCACCCCTAAAAATCTCCTTTTAAAGTGAGCATTTTTGTTCTTAGGTTTGCCTTTTTATATACTTTATGTTTGTTTTCCTCCTTTGCATATCCACTCATGACCTTTCACAGACTCACCTTTTTTATCAATTCTTAAAAAAATAATGATTACTAATATTGTTATTTTGCTGCTCATATTATCAGATTTTGGTCAATGGGAATATTTAAGAGACTCCAGGTTTTTGTTTTTGGTACTGCTCTCCAATAAAATTAATCAGGAAATCTTGGAGGAAAGGGAACATCAGAAAGAGTCCAAACCCACTTATTAAAAAGAAACTTTTCCAGGTGGCTCGTCATTGCTTAAAGTACAAAAAAGATGTTCCAGGTATGTGTGGAGTGGTGGGAATGCTAATAAATGACTGATACAGGAGTCTAAAGGTCTGGGCCCCTGGCCTCAAGTTGAGAAAACTGTCAGTATGATTTGTACTCCAGAGGGCTCACTTCCATTGTTCAGGCAAAAGTCAGATTTAACCTGAGACCATATCACTGCACAGTCTTTTCGCTTCCCTATCCTGCTTCCTTCTATCTCTTTTAGGTTTTTCCTTCATTAATCACTTGCACCTGAATTTCTATCTTAGATTCTGCTTCTAAGAAACACCACCCATGACACATTGGTATTAGAAAGGGCTAGGAAGCAGTCTATAAGGATAATAGCAGTTGGATCACCTGCTGCTAGTGAGGACCTCTGCTGCAAGTGGAGTGTGGATAGTTCCTATTATACCGAAGCAGTAAAATCATCAAGGCTTTCCAATTGTGGCTAACTGGGATGGGATCTGGAAGGGGATGCATTGACTTGTACAATCTCTGGCATTTTAGAGGTATGGGGGAAGTAGTAATTAAAAAGATTGTGGAATCACATAGCTGTTGCTGAACAACATCAAAGCTTTAAAGTGAAAAAAAAAAGATAGGCTAAAGATGATCATTTATCAATTTAAAGCAAAGTGTGAATACTAAAGACCATACTAGACATTTAAAGAAGTCCTGCTACTCTTAAGAGTAGCAGAATTTTAAAAAATACTGCATTCTCAATCCTAGAAAATTTCCTATGCCGAAGTCAGGGCCCTGAGATGGAAGAAATGAGACCGTGTGACCTAGGTTAAGGATTCTGGGTGGATCCAGATCAGAACTTTGAATCCCTGGTATATCTAAACTCTCTGAGCCTGCAGAAATGTCCCACTCATTCTTGTTAGAAGATGAGTGCTGCTTTGCTTGAATAAGGTTATGCAGATATTTCAAACATGCAGGTGGCTTACAAGACAATGCTTGTCCTTCTCAGGATCTGCCACCTGTCAACCAGACCAATAACTAAAGTCAAATCTCAGCATAACTGGGGATTGTCAGGTCTGCTAAGGCAACAGAGAGCTGAGCTACAATGAGCACCTCAATAACATGCAGCAGCAGGAACCAGGATTGTTTGCAAGGAAGTGGGTCCTGAAGATGCTGAATCAAGGGGACCAAAATATAAAGCAGAATAAGGCAGAGTTTGTTGATATAGAAACACTCTCCCCTGACATTTGGTTTAACACTCTGGCAAGGATCCTGACATCCAGTTCTAATAAGTTGCTGGCATGGGTCTTAGAAGCTTGGAAAAAGCAGTGGCCTGTATTAAATGAAGCGGAGATCTCAACAGCTAATTATGTTCCTTGGAATGGCCCTGAGGACATTCCATTTACCAAGATAATAAGAAATGCATTGGTGAGGGTGGCCAGCGGCAGTAAGGAGAAGCCCAGTAGTACCTGTTCTCTATAAGAAGGGGCTGACAGTAAGAGAATCTGTAACAGAATAGGCTCTTTAATAACAATGATATGATCTTGGAATAGTAGAGGCCAGATGGAAGCACCTAATTGTCAGAGCAAGGTAGGTGTAATTATACTCTTGGGCAGTGAGGATAGAAAGGCAGCCAGAGGAGCCTGACCCATGGTGATCAGTGGAGATGATTAACAGAACATGTGTCCAGGAGCAAGACAGATAGGGATCCAACAAGGGTGTTGCTTAATATATACAACACTCAATGATTTATATCACTGGATTAGCAAAAGATTGAGGTCACCTGCCCCAGTGGGAAGATATAATCCTTTGTCTAGTTTCCAGACCTGAGGCAATTGTCAAACTTAGAACCCATCAGTTATAAGAGAGGCCAGGTCCCTTGAGGAAGAACACTGTAATATGATAGCAAATGTATACTATAGTGATTTCCCCAGTCCTTCCCCAAAAAGACTTTCCTCGGGTAATTATAAACTGAGGAAAAGGACTACATAGGAGTTTTTGAGGGATGTTGGATACAAGGTCTAAATGAACACAGAGTTGAATACCCAATGACCCAAAGTGTTACCATGACACTTCTGTTAAAATAATGAAGGACGTCAGGTAATAAGTGGAGTCTTGGCCCAAGTCCATCTCACAGTGAGTCCATCAGTTCCAAAAATAAAAATAAGTATAGAATGACCTAATGGTCATTTCCCTGGTACCTAAACACATAACTGGAATTGATATACTCAGCAATTGGCAGAACTCTTACATTGGTTTCCTGACTTATGAAATAAGACCTATTATAATAGAAAAGGCCAAATGGAAACCTTGGGAATTGCCCTTCCTACACTTTGAAGATTGTAAAATCAAAAACAACACTGCTTCAAGGGGGAATGGCAGCAATTATTAACATCTTCAAAGACTTGAATTATACAAGCTTGGCAGTATCCATCACAACCCTATGTAATTGTCCAGTCTGGTCCTTAAAACATAAGGTGGATAGTATCTCAAACTTAACTAGTAGTAACCCTCAATTGTAGCTACTATGATGGCTTTGATATCTTTGTTAGCAGACTAACACAGCCCTGATAAGAAGTATGAAGCTATTAATATGGCAAGTGTGTTGTTTTCAATATCTAGCAGACAGGGAGAGCATAAGCAGTTTGCCTTTACATTGGAAAGACAACAGTACATTAATAGTCTTACCCCAGAGCTAAGTTAACTCTCCTACACTCTGTTACTACATAGTGGAAAATACCTGGATTATCTGGACATCCCACAGATTATACTGTTCTATGACATTAGTGGTATCATGTTAGCTAGACTTAATGACTAAGAAATGGACCAGTACTACATACACCTTGGTAAGACATCAGAGTATCAGAGACAAATCCTATGAAAATTCAAGCTTATCCACGTCAGTAAAGTTTTTAGGGATCCAGTGGTCTGGGGCTTGCTGAGACATCCCATCCAAATTAAATATTGACATCTATTTCAGGTATGGGTTTAATTTCTCTGCCCAAAGTGCCTCAGCCACTACCACTATATAAGAGGTCACTTTCTCAGACCAAGTGAGCTATTTTACAAATGAGATCTGGTGGCAGATCTGTTTTTTATCACATACTGCACCACCCAAAACCTGCAGGCCTGATAGGTGGAACAGAGTTGTAAAAGCACAGCATCATGTGAGGATGGGGGACTATCCTTCAGGATGGTCTTGACACCTTAAATCAATGACCATTATATGGTAATATTTTTCAAACAGGGGAATCCAAGGTCGTGGAAGTAGGAGTAGCTTTTCTCAGTAGCACTCCAAGTGCTTCCTGTCACTGCAACTACATGCTATGCAGACCTAGAGTTTCCAGTTTGCATAAAGGAGATGCTTCCAGAAAGGGACAGAGTAATAAGAATCTCATTAAACTTTAAGCTACCACCTGGTCATTTCAGATTTCTTTTGCCAAGAGGCTAGCAGACAAGAAAAAGAGTCCCCATACTGGCCGGGTAATTGGCTTGGATAAGGCAGAACTAACTGTTACACAATGTGGGAAAGGAAGACTATTAAGCTGATCCACTGGAATGTCTCTTGGTAACTTGCCTAACAAATTTTGATGGCAAAAGGACAAATGCAACATCCACAGCCTAAGACAGACATGGCAACCAGAGGCTCAGATCCCTCAAGGATGGGAGTCTGGAGAGCCCCACTACACAAGTCACCTATCCCAACAGAAGGGCTGGTTGAATGTTAAGGGAATAGAGAATGTGTGCAAGAGGAGAGAGAGGATGAATGTCAGATTCAAATGCAATGTCAGGATTTGGAATTTTTCCCACTAACATTCTTACAAATTTCTCCAGGAAAAAAAGAGTAAACAGAATCCAGATGAGGTGAGGTTATGTTTCTTAGAATGTTTCTGAGACTACTCCCTATTAAAACTTCTGTGTACAAATCTCTATCTCTGTTTCCCAGGAGTCTTAACCTAAGACAATATGACACCCACCGAACAAGTTGAGATCATGGGGATATGATGTGTAATTTGGTACTGCTATAAGCTAACAAGTGACAAGTACTCTAAGGAGAAAAGAAAGTGCTCCAACTATGTAACTGCATGTGGGAGCCATGATGGCTCTGGGCTGGAAGTACTCAGCTAAAATCCAAATCAATATTCGTAAATATAAAACAATGGGTCCTAAGTTGAGGTAGTGGTGTTGTACGACACACATAAAAATGAATTTCTGTAACCTATGTGAATGTACCTTGTGATATAATCAGGTATCTTGTGTATAATAAGATACATTACAGTATTTTGAATTCAAACTTATCTGTATTAAGTAATATTTCTGAACTGTAAAGCAAGCATGAATCATTGGCACTATAATACACAATACTCTTTCCCACACTGTTTATATCTCGTAAGCATTATCATAATAAACATATCGTCAAGTGGCACCTGGACCAAAAATAAATTCATTGTTCAATGAAAGTGAAATAAAGCATTTCCCTTAAGAGTAGCAAAAACCTGGAACCAATCTAAATGTCCAACCAGGGAATTAATTAAATAAATTATGGTACAGTATATCATCATTAGTGATGACATGAGTAGATTTATACTTATTGACATAGAGAGATGTGATATATGGTATTACTAAGTGTCAAAGCAGTCTGCAAATTAATGTCATAGAGTGACACTTTTATGATAATTTATATTCAGATAAATATACATATAGGAAAAATTCCAAATGGAAGTACATCAAAATGTTTATCATTAATAATTATAATTATCATTATTTTGCTTATTATTACAGATGCTGTCAGTGTCCCATGCATTACTCCAGCCAATTTCTAATGGCTTCCTCTGTGCCTTAAAGCTTTTTATTCCAGACCCGCAGAAAACAGCTTGCTTGTAAGCAGGCTAAAAATGCTGAGGTAATACCTCACCCCTGAGGTAGCATAATTCTGAGGCATTTACTTTGTAGCATTTTCCAGGGGTTCTCCATGAAATTTCTCTCTAGGTTCCTACTGTGATAGCTGGCTTACAACACATGCTTCCTTGGCCGGATTCTCTTCCTTTTATTACTTTCCCATTACCCTAAGATATTCTGTGTTTCCCAAATAATCTGCTTGTACTCAAATCCTTTTCTGTTTCTGGGCACACTCAAGCTTCAATATTTGTCTGTAATTTTCAAATAGTTCTATTTAAAAATGATTATTTATGTAAAAAGTTAAAAGCTTAAAAAACATTTAACATCAGATTTTTTTGTTTTGTTTTTTAAATATTGTATTTATTTATTTTAGAGACAGAGAGAATGAGTTGGGAGAGGGGCAGAGTTAGGGGAAGAGGGATAGGCAGAGAATCCCAAACAGACTCCACACTGAACGCGGAGCCAACCCAGGGCTTGGGGCTGCATCTCACAACCCTGAGATCATGACCTTAACAGTAGGACACTTAACCAACTGAGACACCCAGGCACCCCAACATCAGATGTTTTATAAATCAGATGTCTAATAACATGATCAGAAGAAAAGTTAAGAGTTTATTCTGTGTTCTTCAATAAAGATATTTGTCTCTAAGTTTTTGTTTTAATGCTGTGATTGGGGAGCATGGAACTACTTTGAAATATCAAAAGGGCTAATAAGCAAAAGAAAAAAATTCATGTATTCTTCACAATACCACAGAAGCCATAGAAAAAGAGGCTACTGAGTGGGAGTCACAAGGACAAGGATTTCTTTCAACTAAGAACTTTCTCAGTTAAAGTTACCCAAAATTGGAATAAATGTTCTCTGGGAAAAGCATTTTATCAGTGGCAAGTGACCTCGCATAAGCAGAGGCTAGATGACCCCTTGACAGGGACAGTTGGCTTCAAGGATCTTTAACACCCCTTTTCAACTTGGAGAGTCTCTATTTTTTGAATCTAATTCATCAAATTATGTGGCTATCAGGGGACCATTTATAGTTTCTCACTAATGATACCTGGCATGTTGGATTATTTGGGAACCTATGTTCATTCCTAGACATTCAGACATGAGCAAAGGGATCATGGTGGCACCTCGTACTAATGGGCAGTGCACATTCACAAAACACAGAGGTGGAGAAAGTTTAGGACTCTAGATAAATCACTAAATTTCAGTCAAAAAAATGTTGATTTTAAAACTGCTATTATTTTTTTAATAATATTTTTTATTATGTTAGTCACCATACAGTACGTCCCTAGTTTTTGATGTAAAGTTTCATGATTCATTACTTGCGTATAACACCCAGTGCACCATGCAATACATGCCCTCCTTAATATCCATCACCAGCCTATCCCATTCCCCCACTCCCCTCCCCTCTGAAGCCCTCAGTTTGTTTCCCAGAGTCCATAGTCTCTCATGGTTCATTCCCCCGTCTGTTTATCCCCCCTTTCTTCTTCCCTTTCTTCTCTTACCGATCTTCCTACTTCTTATGTTCCATAAATGAGTGAAACCATGTGATAATTGTCTTTCTCTGCTTGACTTATTTCGCTTAGCATTATCTCCTCCGGTCCCGTCCATGTCGCAAATGTTGGAGAGGATGTGGAGAAAGGGGATCCCTCTTACATTGTTGGTGGGAATGCAAGTTGGTACAGCCACTTTGGAAAACAGTGTGAAGGTCCCTTAAAAAGTTAAAAATTGAGCTACCCTATGATCCAGCAATTGCACTACTGGGTATTTACCTCAAAGATACAGACGTAGTGAAGAGAAGGACCATATGCACCCCAATGTTCATAGCAGCATTGTCCACAATAGCTAAATCGTGGAAGGAGCCGAGATGCCCTTCAACAGATGACTGGATTAAGAAGATGTGGTCCATATATAAATGGAATACTACTCAGCCATCACTCAGCCATCAAAAAGAACAACATTTGCTGCAACATGGATGGGACTGGAGGAGATAAAACTGCCATTATTAACACTGGCTGTAGCCAGACCATGAAATGGTCTTGTTTTATATATTTACCAACATTTGAAATATCTTATATGTAAGCCAGAGATCATAAATAAGAGGTCAATTTGGACAAATAGGAAAATATATATGCATCCTCAAAACAAAAGGAAACACACCCTTCCATGACCTATATTTTGAGAGAGCGCAGACATGGGAAGAAAGCCAATGTGTAATACTGCTGGATCCCCCCAGTTTTGCTAGTTAGTAACTTCCTAATACAGTTAAAGGAGATTAGAAAATACAGAATCATGGAAGTGGGAAAATACGTAAGAAGGGAGAGGTAGGATAGCTAAAAGCAATGAGGGTGTTTCGCTAAAACCTTTGGAATCCCAAGTCTTCTGTCCCATCATCCCCATAAGTTATATCAAACTTTCTAGATCACATACCTCATGTGTTTTGGTTTGGAATATACGGCTCTACTAATGTGGAGGAGATTTCTGGGCCATAAGACCCACAATATAGTTCTGTTTTCACCACTAACTAGCTTAGAGCATTAACCTTGAGAATGTAACAATATTTCTGAGCCTTAATTTCTCCATCTGTAACATGAAGAAGCCGACTACATGATTTTAAGTTTCCTTTCAGGATTAACATTTTGTATTTCCACAAGGATGTATTCAATACATAGAAGGAGAGATCACATACTCATCTACCATAGAACTAAAGACCTTATAAAATAGATTGCTTTACCAGGTGTATTTCCAAAATGACCAAAGCCAGTATGATTAGTCCTGATTTTAGGCTCTATTGCAAGCTTCCAATGGTTAGATGTAGGTGGGGGTTATCAGTCTCTTTGACTATAATTTATCATGTGATTTTTATATTGCAATCAGGTTCTAGGTCAAATTCTGCCACACTTAGACATTTTTATTAGTAAGCAGGAGTAAAAATATTCACACAACCTGCAGTGTAAGCTTTCTAAAGCCCCAGCTTTCTGTCCTTTTAAGCACTTGAGCGAGTAACTTGCATGAAAGATTTGCTCAAGGCAAATGCAACATGATTGAGCTAATCCAGTCAAAGCCAAGCCACAAAATCCTTAAGTGGCTTGTATACAGAATGAATTGGAATTCTAAGCATAGAGTACCATTCCAAAGGGTGGAGACTAATGAGTTTACCAGATTTTTATATCCTGTCCCTGTAACTGTGGAAGGGCTAGTACAATATTCCTAGCCAATCCACGTCTTGAATTCTACTTATTTCACCAATGAAAAATAATCTCTAACTTGTAAATGCTAACAAGCTCTCTGTGCTGATAAAAGATAACAGGAATGCCGCCTATGAACTGTGAGTTTGTTTTGTTTGTTTGGTATTTGTTTTTTGTGTACATTATTAATGTGCATATACCCAACTCAATGTTAATTAGCTTGCCTGGGGTGTAAATGAAAATTAAAAATCATACTGTCCATAATGAACTATTCTAAGGTAAATTATAGATGTGTAACAATATAATGTGAGGACTACTAGGCAGGACTACTCTCCTAAAAGACCAGAAGTTGCACCACTCACAATTTATTTTTGTTAGCTAGTACTTTGACATTCTTCACCTACTCCTTCTCTCCATCCTCTCTTTATCATCCTTCATGCCATTTTTCTTTACCATTCTTCTTACTGTCCTCTTACCATTTTTCACATCCTCCTTTCTTTATCATGTGTTATTTTTTGTAACAGGATATGTACTGAACTAAGATATTAATAGTTTAGTGTAAATTATGGTAATATTATTTTGGCCCCTTTGTTTATGTCTTACACATAGCTGGCAAAAACCTTGACTCTTGATTAATTAAATCCTCTCCCTTCTTCATTCATACACCTGAGCTTCTGAACCTTGCTACAGAAAATCATATAATTATGTGCTTTGAAGCCACAAAAAATTCCTAGGCTCCGACTTCAGCTAGCTTTCAAGTTGTCTAGAGGCATTTCTGTATGTACAACAATGTCTATTTAAGACCCAGGAGAATAAGGAATCCTGGGATAATATTAAGTGTATCATTGCAATGATGAGCCAGAGACGGGGTTTTGGCCAGGCAAAAGAGCAAAGCTTTCCCTCCCATCTACTCCTTCCACACTAAAGCATTCCTAAGCTACCACCACTTCTACGTAGTTGCAGTGGCTTTTTTTGCTTCCATACGTACCCCCAAATGTCTATTCTCCATATAGCAACCACAGTCATCTTTTATTTTTAGTATTTTTTTAAGATTTTATTTATTTATTTGACAGAGAGAGAGGCAGCCAGCGAGACAGGGAACACAAGCAGGGGGAGTGGGAGAGGAAGAAGCGGCTCCCAGCGGAGCAGGGAGCCCGATGTCGGGCTGGATCCCAGGACTCTGGGATCATGCCCTGAGCCGAAGGCAGACGCTTAATGACTGAGCCACCCAGGTGCCCCCACAGTCATCTTTTAAAAATGCACATCAGACCAGATAATTCCCCTACTTAGTCTCAATGGCTTCCAGCCATACTTTAAAAGTACTTCTTATTAACACCTATCAGACTCCACACCATCTGGCTGCTCCCCACCTCTTGCCTACTCCTCTCTATCCACATTGGTGTTCCTGCCAATTATCAAACCCAAAGCATGTGCCCACTGCTTTTGCACGTGTTGTTCCCTCTGACTAGAGCACCCTTCCTTAGAGTTTGACATGGTTCCCTTCTTCACTTCTTTCAGGACTCTGTTCACATGTCACCTTCCTCTACTTCCTTACCTGTCCTCTTATACCATTAGTCCAAACATCGAGAAATAGCAGCACTAAGAGGTTCTATCTATTACTGTGTAAGGGAATTTTTGATGCTTCAAGTTACATGTTCCATGTAACTATTCCATGTTCCATTCCTACTGTGTCATTAGGCCTACAACAGGTCAGCATATGGAAAGACAAATATATCTTTGTATCCATCAGAAACATATAAACTTGTTAGTACTACAATTTAGAATGGCAAGCAGAGCACTGGAGGGGAGACTGTTTATCTGGTTTTACCTACAAAGTCCTGATGCTTTTATTTTTAAATATCTGATTTATTTAAAAATCTACACACAGTATAATTCATATCCACCTACTATGCCTAGAGTTACAGATCCACTCCAACAATCAAGATATAAAGCAGTTCTATCACTGCCCAAATTCCCTTATGCATGACTGCTTTGTAGTCAACCTCTTCTCCCACCCTCCCCCAACCCCTGCAATCACTTATCTGTTTTCTATCCCTATAGTTTTTAGGCTCTGAGAATTCTGAGTCTAACCATTATTCGAGGTCCAGCTAGACCTGATGATCTGCAGGGATTATTCAAATCTGTACTTGCTAGCAAAATTATTGGTTGAGCATGTCTGAAAGAG
>NW_024426119.1:17936469-18097673 GCF_017311325.1 Ursus maritimus
AACTATGGATATAGTTAATAAATTGTACACGAGCTTTGTGGAAATGTGATACAGATTCTCAGGGCAATACCTTAGCTGGGGTAGTTAGAAGAATAAGTTCTGTCCTGGTCTGGCTTAGCCCAGATTCCTCCTCTTCTACTTTATCAGGATTCTGCCAATTCCCTTCATCACATCTGGTTTTGCCCCTCATATAGTTACTTCTTTATGTAATGTTCTTAATACCAGTTACAGTATTTTTCTCCTTGAATTTACAAATGCCCAAAGCTTCTTTTAAGCATAGAGTCATTGTCATTGAATTGCTGAAGGTGACTCTCTGATGACATCTACAAATATTTTCTATTTTTTTAAAAGATTTTATTTATTTATTTGACAGACAGAGACAGCCAGCGAAGAGAGGGAACAGAAGCAGGGGGAGTGGGAGAGGAAGAAGCAGGCTCCTAGCAGAGGAGCCTGATGTGGGGCTCGATCCCAGAACACCGGGATCACGCCCTGAGCCAAAGGCAGACGCTTAACAACTGTGCCACCCAGGCGCCCCTACAAATATTTTCTTCAGCTCCCTGTCTTTTTCCATCTGAGTCCTGCCCTGAGTCCATGCTCCCTGGCTCAAGCAGTAGCTGCTTCTTGAGTGCTCTGAACTCTGCTGTTAGCTCTCTGGTTTGCCCTGTGTGTGTTCTGGATGTGCCCTGGAACTGAAGGTTTAAGTGCTAATGTCCAGCGTAGAGCCTGGTTGGTTACTGCAGCCCTAGTGTATTCTTGTTTGACCATTTCATACCCACTAATCATTCACACCCCCTGAGAACTCTGGCCCATGAATTACATAGCAGAATTGAATTTCACAGGAATAGGAAATAAGAAATAGCAACAGCAACAAAAATTTCACAGGTTAGTTCCTTTGCCTGCTGCACGTACAGCATCAACACCAGGGGTTAATATAGCAGGCAGGCTAATGGCAAAGTAGCTTCAATAACCACTGATGAGTCACCAAGCCACAAATCTTTGTCCTGCACATATTAGAAGGACTATACTGGGTTCTAGCTCTAATTTCACCTTGGAGGCTTCTTTACTTCCGAGTTCTAGCCATTCCTCACAAGATCCTTGAAGAAGATACATGCCCAAGCAAGAGCAGTGGAAAACCAAGCTGCACTTCAATTTCAGACTTGTGGCACCAGATGGCCTGGTTTGCCAGGACAGTGCAGGCTGTCCAGGTGTAGTTACTGATAGCACGTTTTTTACTCTCAAAGTGTTCCAATTTTGATTAAAAATTACACAACTACCTTAATTATAACATACACAACAGATAACTCCCCCCTTCCGCATCAGGAGGGAATAGGGAGCCATCAGAAATTAGACAAAGAGAAGGGTACAGGGTCAGAGAAAGAACCAAATTCATTTCGAGTACTGACAAGTAAAATTGGCAGACAGAATTTTGTAATCCTTCTCAGAGCGGAAGCAACGCACCCATAATGGTAGTTCTTAAGAGGGAGTTTGAGTTTTTACAAATCTAGAGAGTAATGAGAAATGTGAAGGCCCCTGAAACTAGAGAGTGACATCACAAAAAAAGAATGTGGTCATGCAGGAAGGAGATGCAGGAAACTCTGCAGATTGGACCAGAACAGAGACCAATTCCTTAACCAACATGGCTGAAGGAGGCCTTGAAAGATTATATCAGAAGTAATTATATGGCAGAGGTCCTTGTCTTGGGTTCATTGATAGACTTTGGGGTCTATGTCACTTCTGTGAAATATAACTAAAACTTGTATGTATAAAATCTTCTGGAAGACCTGTCAGTAATTTTCATCAGGTTCTCCAAAAGGTCCAAAAAGCTAAGAACCATTAATTTATGGTGTTTTCAGTTCTGGTATATATTTTTAAATGTATTAAAAGGTAGCTAGTTCTCATTCCAGTGTTATACTACTTAGTCATTTTTGACACATGTACCACTGGTTTCATAAAATTCTGAGTTAACTAGCCTTCACTGGGCTAGGTGGGCCCAACCTGAGTTTTACAATAATAATTCCAATACCCAGAGTGGAAAAAAGAAACAGATAAACAGCATTGTTAACAAAATGCTCTCTTAAAATAGCTTCTTTCTTTCTTTTTCTTTTTCTTTTATTTTTAGGGGGGCAGGGCAGAGGGAGGGAGAGAATCCCAAGCAGCTCCAGCTCAGTGTGGAGTTTGACGTGGGGCTTAACCCCACAACCCTGCAATCATGAGCTGAGGCAAAATCAAGAGTCAGACGCTTGACTGACTGAGCCACCCAGGTGCCCATAGCTTGCTTCTGTCTAGGCATGTTGCACATTACAGAAGCCCTTGGGAATTCTACACTTCTTAGGATAACATAGAGACAGTTTTGCAAGTTTAAAACCATTTCAGATAAAGAGGAGAGAGCTACATCATGAAAATAGACTGTTTCTGCAATGCCATTTGAGGACACTTTTGTTCCTTCTGACTTTTGGTTTAGTTTATTCCTTCTTGGTACTGTATTTATGAGCCAGCTGAGCTAGGGTGTGACTGATTTATGTAGTTCTTACTTGTAATAAATTACTGAATGGTAGGGAGCTCTACTTCTGCTACAGTAAACCCCACACTTGTTCATACCATTAAGTATCTGGATGCCCTTGTGGAAATAATGTAACTTCTCTGGGCCTCAGGCTCCTATCTCCAGACATTATGCAAGCTCTGGCTTTCATTAGAAGTTACCAGAAGTTTCTTCTGGCTGTGGGATTGTATGGCTTTGTATTTCCAGGAAGGCATCTCTGTTTACCATTCTCAGGTTTATACAACAAACTCCTGAGGGAAAAGAACTTTATGTTCATTCAGGATAATATCTAAGGCAAAAAGTATATAAAAGATAAAACATTGATTGAGCAGCTGGGGAGAAAGCCTCTCAGGAAAGCCATGCTTCACCAGTCTCCCTATTCCATGAAAAGATTGATTGGACAAATTCTAGTCATCTTTTTGGACCATCTGCCATAGTGTTCAGAACCATCATATCATGCACCAGAGGTCACACTCATACGTGCAGCATGAATTCTCTCTCTCTCCCTTTTTATATCTACAACGCCTGTCCTAGTTGTCTCTTCCATATCATTTTTCCCACCATGCAGAAACAAATGAAAAACTAAGCCAATTTCTACTTACAGGAGTCCTGGCTTTCTTGCCCTCTTCCCTCTTCTGGGTACAGAAGTGCTTCTTGCAGAACTCCTGCACATATTAGAAGGACTATACTGGGTTCTAGCTCTAATTTCACCTTGGAGGCTTCTTTACTTCCTAGTTCTAGCCATTCCTCACAAGATCCTTGAAGAAGATACATGCCCAAGCAAGAGCAGTGGAAAACCAAGCTGCACTTCAATTTCAGTCTTGTGGCAGTCCTTCTGGCCTGCTTTCTGAAACATGAGAAGGTTCTAGTATTCAGAAGTAGATCACATCCTCCTACTGAGAGTACCAGAACATGGCATGGGGCAGGAGGAGGAGCATGTGAGGTTGGAGGGTTATAGGATTATATCAGGCAATCCTACCCTAGTTATAGATAACACGTTATAGACAACGTTCCCCTGGGTTGGAAGTGTCACTTTCTGGTTACAGTCAGAATTGAAAATGGGTCCCTCAATCAGACAAAATTATGAGGCTTTCATATCACACTCAGTCTTAGCCAAGGAATGGCCACTTACAAGCATTATTATTTAATCCTATGCGAGTTGTTTTCATCCTGACAGTTGTGATAGATCTGAAGAATATTACCCCCATTACTCTAATATCATCTTAGATTATGTCCCTGGAGGGGCGCCTGGGTGGCACAGCGGTTAAGCGTCTGCCTTTGGCTCAGGGCGTGATCCCGGCGTTGTGGGATCGAGCCCCACATCAGGCTCTTCCGCTATGGGCCTGCTTCTTCCTCTCCCACTCCCCCTGCTTGTGTTCCCTCTCTCGCTGGCTGTCTCTATCTCTGTCGAATAATAATAAAAAAAAGATTATGTCCCTGGAGGTTCAAAATCCAGTATATTTCACTCTAGAAATAAATCTAATGTATTTCACTCAAGAAAAGCAATTTTTGGTATGTGCCATGCCATACAACATCCAAATCAAATACAACCACTCTTCCTCCTTCACATCTATAATCTTTTTCTTCATGAGTTAGTATAGAATTCTTCTTTCTACTGACTTCAGCTGGACTGTAGCAGTTTTCTGTTCTTACGCAAATTAGTGATTATTTAAATACTTGGATATGTTGCTCACAATCTTAATTCTTATTCCTGAGAACCAAGAACTTTGTATCTGCCCTTCCCTTTCTTCTATAAAACACACACAAACACACACGCACACACACACACACACACACACATTGATGTTAACTATGGGGGGGGTGGGAAGAAGAGTACACATTCTTCTAAGGTGCACAGGAAACATTCTCAAGGAAAGATCGTATGTTAGGCCATAAAACAAACCTAAAATTTAAAAGGATTGTAATCATACAAAGTGTGTTCTCCAACAACAATGGAGTTGTTTCTAATAAAATTAGAAATCAATAGCGGAAGGAAATTTGGAAAATATAAACCTATCTCTATTTTATTTTATTTGTACACAATCTTGTACATAGAAAATGCTAAAGAATTCACACAATGTGCTATTAGAACTAAGAAAATAATTCAACAAAGTTGCAGACCACAAGATCAATATAGAAAAATCAATTATATTTTCACATACCAGCAATGAACAATCTGAAATGGAAATTAAGAAAACAATTCCGGGGCGCCTGGGCGGCACAGCGGTTAAGCGTCTGCCTTCGGCTCAGGGCGTGATCCCGGCATTGTGGGATCGAGCCCCACGTCAGGCTCCTCCACTATGAGCCTGCTTCTTCCTCTCCCACTCCCCCTGCTTGTGTTCCCTCTCTTGCTGGCTGTCTCTATCTCTGTCGAATAAATGAATAAAATCTTAAAAAAAAAAAGAAAACAATTCCATTTACAATAGCATTAAAAGGGATATAATACTTAGGAATGAATTTAACGAAAGAGTAAGACTTGTACAATGAAAATTATAAAGCCTTATTGAAAGAAATTAAAGAAGATCTAAATAAATGGAGAGACATCTCACGTTAATGAATTGGAAGACTTAATATTGTCAAGATGGCAATACTCCTCCCCAGAGTGATCTACAGATTCAACACAGTAACTATCAAAATCCCAGCTAGTTTTTTTCTTTACAGAAATTACAAGTTGATCTTAAAATTCATATGGAAATACAAGGAATCCCGAATAGCCAAAACAATCTTGAAAAAAGCACAAAGTTGAAGGATTCACACTTTCCATTTTCAAAACTTATTACAAAGTTACACCAATGAAGACAATGTATTAGTGGTATAAAGATAGGACACAGATCAATGATAAAGAATTAAGAGTCCAGAAAAAAAAAATCCTCTATTTATGGTCAATTGATTTTCAACAAGGGTCCAATATAATTCAATGGGAAAAGGATCATCATTTCAAAAAATGGTGCTGGGACCAACAGATACCCATATTCAAGAGAATAAAGTTAGACCCCTCCCTCACATAATATATAAAAAATAATTCAAAATGGATCGTAGGCTTAAATGTAAGAACTAAAACTATGAAACTATTAGGAAAAAAGCATAGAAGAAAGTCTTCATGATCTTGGATTAGGCAATGGTTTCTCAGATATGATACCAAAAACACAAGCAAGAAAAGAACGAATAGATAAACCAGACATCAAAATGAAAAACTTTTGTGCTTCAAAGAACACCATCAAGAAAGTGGGAAGACAATCCAAAAAATGGGAGAAAATATTTACAAAGATGTGATAAATCACACATCTGATAGAGGCCTAGTATCCAAAATATATAAAGAACATTTACAACTCAACAACAAAAAGGCAAATAACCCAATTAAGGAATGGGCAAAGGACTTGAATGGACATTTCTCCAAAGATGACAAATGGTCAATAAGCACATGAAAAGATGTTCAACATCATTAGTCATCAGTAGAGGCAAATCAAAACCACAAGATATCATTTCACACTCACTAGGAAGGCTATCGTAAAAAAGATGGACAATAACAAGTATTGGCAAGGATATGAAGAAATCGGAAGGCTCATACCCTGCTGGTAAAATATAAAATGATGTAGCCACTTTGGAAAACAGTTTGGTAATTCCTCAAAAGTTAAATATAGTTACCATACCAAATCAGTATTTTCATTCCTAGATATACACTGAAGAGAAGTGACAACTTAATGTCCAAAGAAAAATCTGTACACAAATGTTCAGAGTAGCAGTAATCATAATAGCTAAAAAGTGGAAACAACCCAATTGTCTATTAACTAATGAATCCATACACAAATGTGATATATCCACACAATGATTATTACTATGCTATAAAAAGAAATGAATTGCTGATACACACAAAACAACACAGATGAACATTAGAAATATTAGGCTAAGTTAAAGAAGCTGGACACAAAGGGCTATATATTACTCCATTTACATGAAATGTCCAGAATAGGCAAATTCGTATAAACAGAAGGTAGAGGAGTGGTTTCCAGGGAAGGGAGAATGGTAAGTGTACGCTAATGAGTATGAGGTTTCTTTTTGGGGTGATGAAATATTCTGAAATTAGATCATGGTGATGATCACACAACTCTAGGAATATACTAAACCCTACCAAACTATACACCTTAAAAGTGTGAATTTGCAGTGGCAGCCGGCGTGCCCTCCATATGCAGAAGGACTCGAGTTTGTGGACCTCTATGTGCAGCAGAAACGCTCGGCCAGCAACCGCAACATTGGCATCAGGGACCACACTCCCATTCAGATGAAGGTGGAGAGGTTGACAAGGTGACAGGTTCAACAGCCAGTTTAAACCCAAGCTATCTGTGGGGCCATTAGCAGGATGGGTGAATCAGACAACTCCATCCATCCTCCTACTGGCCAAAGCTGATGGTATCGTTTCAAAGAATTTCTGACTGGAGAGGATCACGGATGTGGAATATTTGTCATAAATAAATAGCAAAAACCAAAGTAAAATACAATAGAATAAAATGGAAAAGTCTGAATTTTATGGCATGTGACTTATATCTCAATAAAGGTGTTATTATTCAAATGTCTGGCACACAGTAGGCAAATGCCAAATAAATATTGGTGGGTTTCATTCCCATCAGCCTAAATTCAGATAACAGAGCTGAGGCTATTTCCTGCTCAGAGCTTAACAACTTTTAGCTCCTCTGCAGCATCAGGTGGGAGTGCCTGAGGGCTGCCAGTGAAGGAAATTGGAAACAGCTGTCTAGGTTGTTGGGTTGGGAGAAGAGCTGGCAAAGAATGGGGCACCCAAAATTGGGGAACAGATGCAGATTCTCTCACCAGACCATTCCAGACAATAAACTGGGGAAAGGATCGAGAATAGAAATTGAGACAAGAGACCAGTGGCTTGTGATCTGGAGACAACTTAATTCAACGAACAGCTTCTTTTTTTTTTTTTAAGATTTTATTTATTTATTTGACAGAGATAGAGACAGCCAGCGAGAGAGGGAACACAAGCAGGGGGAGTGGGAGAGGAAGAAGCAGGCTCATAGCGGAGGAGCCTGATATGGGGCTCGATCCCACAACGCTGGGATCACGCCCTGAGCTGAAGGCAGATGCTTAACCACTGTGCCACCCAGGCGCCCCTCAATGAACAGCTTCTTATATTCCCCTAAGTTTCATGTGGCTGCTAGCTTGATTTCTCATAGAGCAAGGACAGGGATTCCACTGCTTATACCCAAGTTTATCTAGTCATTTTCCTGCCAGGAAACTATATCTTTTCTGATTTCATTTAGGTGTAATTGACATAGAACCATTCCTTTTAGGTGTACAGCATGATGATTTGATATATGCATATATTGTGAAATGATCACCACAGTAAGTTTAGTTAACATCTATCACCTCACATAGTTACAACCTTTTTTTCTTGTGATGAGAACTTTTAAGACCGCTCTCTTGGCAACTTTCAAAAGTATAAATCATATTGTTAAATAGTTACCAAGATGTACATTACATCCCCAGAAATTATTTATCTTATATTTTAGATACATAATTATATTACTAAGCATGGCAATGAACAACAACAAAGGAGAGTTGAATTTCTAAAATATTTGGTCCCCTACCCTGGGTATGAGTGAAAAAGACTGTGCTAATTCATTGTGTTGTATTAGCAACAGGTAAACCAGATACAACTGGACTGCTTAAGTTTTCATTCGATGCAATCTTTTATGCAGATAAAGAATACTATGTATTTATTAATTTAATCAGTACCATTGGACAAATCCTTGTGGGAACAGAACTAAAATATATTCAGAACTGATTGTTTACTAGGCACTGTGTATTAAGCACCGTCACAAATGTGATCCAGAAAGATAAAACCTAAGTAAGAGCCTTTGAGTCTTAAGACTGGACAATGGCCTTTGAAAAACAGTCTCATTAGAGAGGTGTACTAGAATTGGAAGAATTACGGTGAGTGGGCAGTGAAAAAGTGACAGTAATGGGTGTGGGCCCCTTTTCCAAGTCGAGCAGCAAAAGGAAGAATGGATGAGATAACCTGAGGAAGAGGCAGGCTAAAAAAATTGCAGTAACTTATTTTTCTGATGATTTAATATGGGCCCAACGTAGATAGTTTGGAAGACCAGAAAGGTATGACAAAAAAAATAATAAAATGGTTTATGATCTTTAAATAAAAATAAACTACAAATCTACATTTCCTGCCTAAATTCATATCAAAGAAAACTGGATACTAAATTATTTAAAAGCTAGTATACAATTTAGATTTCTAACTTATCAAAGTATATTCTATTAAAGAAAGAAGGAAAGGACAAAAAGTGACTTCTTTTATGGCAGATGTTGAGTTTGAAGGAAAAGTATGGAAGTGACGAAGCCACTTGGTACTGCTTAGAGATTATTTTCCTTGTTGATAGCAAAAAACTTGTTGACAGAAGTAGATCTCACCACAATAAAGAAAGTTTGTAACTATGTGTGGTGATAGATGTTAACTAGACTTACTGTGGTGATCATTTCACAATGTATACATATATTGAATCATTATGTTGTATACCAGAAACTAGCATAATGTTATGTCAATTATGTTTCAATTGAGAAAATAACAAAATAAAAAAATCTATAGGAGCAGACCAAAACAAATAAAATTCCATTCCCATGTAATAATCAAAATTATGGACTTCAGGGGCGCCTGGGTGGTGCAGTTAAGCCACCGACTCTTGGTTTCAGCTCAGGTCGTGATCTCAGGGTCCTGGGATGGAGCCAAGTGTCAGGCTCAAGAGCCTGCTTCTCCCTCTCCCTCTGCCCCTCTCCCTGCTTGTGCTCTCTTTCTCTTTCTCTCAAGTAAATAAAATCTTTAAAAAAGAAAATACAGTTAGAAATGTTAAGGACTATGCCTTGTGACTTATATTTTTATAACAAAGATGGTATGACATAGTTAAGTGAGATCAATACACCTGCAGAGGCAAAGCAAGTTTTACCAAAACATGACACTATGAAAGAAAAACTGGACATATGTGGCACAGCACATTGAAAATGGTTAGGATTAGGGGCACCTGGGTGACTCAGCAGTTGAGCGTCTGCCTTCGGCTCAGGTCATGATCCTCAGGTCCTGGAATCGAGCCCTACCTCGGGTTCCCTGTTCAGTGGGGAGTCTGCTCCTTCCCCCCTGACCCTCCCCCCTGCTCATGCTCTCTCTCTCTTTCTCAAATGAAAAAATAAAAAAATCTTTAAAAAGAAAATGGTGAGGATTAAAAAGAAATAAAATAATAATTAAAAAAAAAAAAACCCAGGGTGGTATAGTCAACAGAGCAATTTTGGTGCCATCTAAGTATTTTTCTGTAAACAAGGTAGAATATAAATGAAATAAATTACAATAGCTCTAATTGTACCTTGCAGAGCACACAATCAACATGGTAGAGGCAATTTGGTGGGGCGTTAAAATGGCTGAAGTGATCAGATTGCTGCGTTCTTGTCATTCGGGGCATCCAGACCTAACTAGAGATATTCACACACTCTGTATTCATGCCTTCATTCAAAAAATATGCACCTACTTCGTATAAAGTACTTTCTTTACAGCCTGTGATGGATATAAACAACTATGACACAGTAATTGGCCTTAAGGCATATACAGTCCAGTTGGAGAAGATAAACAAAGCAAGCTGTCTTTCAATTTCGAAATTTTGTGGAAAACTAAGCTAGCTAGGTAGAGTGTTAGGTACTCATCATTAGAAGAAACATTTGGTGTTACTGTCAAATTCTATATATTTTCAAATTCGAGGTGTCAATTTTCAAGCTTGTGGCTGTTGGGTAGTAGATAAAAGATGTGCATGATAAAAATTGATTCAAATGATGTTTTTAAATATGTTCATATGCATTTCTTACATACCAGAGCACAAGAAATGCCCTAATTTTCATTCAGTCCTTCTTTTTTTTATGTTTTGAAGATTTATTTATTTGAAGGGGGTGCAGAGGGACAGAGAGAGAGAATCCCAAGCAGACTCTGCAGGTAGCACTGAGCCTGATGTAGGGCTCAACATCACAAAAATCCCAAGACATGACCCCTAGATCAGAACCCAAGTCAAACCCAAGAGTTGCACACTTAACTGACTGCGCCACCCAGGTGCCCCAGAATGCCCTAATTTTCAAAGACACTGGTTTTTACTTCATTAGCCTATTATTGCCTTTCCTTCGACTTACTTCAAACCCCATGGCATGCAATATGCAGAACTTGATGGGTATATTTCAGGCCAGCATAACACTTGGCCAGATGTCATTCTCTGTTCTCTTTATAGAATTTCTGCAGTGTTTCCTCTAAATGTTTTTTTTTTCTATAATATGATCTATCTTCCTTTTTTTGTTTCCCCCAATTCTTTTTTTTAAAACTCTAATCACATAACCCAGCAGAGATCTAAAAATCCCTATGTCAGCATCTTCTAATCTGCTACCGAATTCTTCCCAGACCCGTGATTTAACATCTGTGTTCAATATTCTAATCTACCAAAGAAGACTGGAGCTCAGCTTTACTTGCCTCTTTCAACCTGGGGGGGGGGGGGGAAAGCAGAATAATTGAACCCATCAGCTTCCTGATTTAAGATCTTTATAATACAGCTTCATTATTTTGACATGAATTCCCTAGACATTGGACTCACCCATATTCAAATTTAAGGGCAAAAGCATCCAAAAGACAAATATAAATTACTTTTGGATTACTCAACCTCTGCTTCTCCTGATACAGACAACTAAGTTGACATTATATTTTACACAGTGAAAAGTGATACCTTTGGCTAGCAATTAGCCTCTAATATAACTTAGCCGATATTGTATCCCAAAGAGATAGAATACAGATTTGTTAATAACCCTTTTCAATGTTACATTTAAAATAACTTAAAATTGGGTCATAATGAGTGATTCTTGAAAAATCCCCAGCTAATTTTAATGCCCTAGCTTTAAATAATGCTGAAACACAATGGCTTCATCTTGAAAATTTGACAACCAAATTGATACTAATTAGAGCAATGTGTGCAATTTTCCTAGGGCTCTAAAACAAAATGGAATTTGAAACTCAGTAACAAGCTAGAATGACTGTCAGAAAATTAGATAATGAAAAGATTTTAAAAGAAGCACACATGTAATACAGTAGAGAATAGGTAGTTCTACAAGGTGTAAGATGAAATGCAATTTATGTGATTCTTTTAAAAAGATAATACCTGAGTGCATTTAGCAGTGCTGACATTTGGACAAGCTTGACCCTACGGTATAACTGGGGCCTGAATCCAGGATGGGACAGGAGAAAAATCAGAGCCAGTCATAGAGTTGGGTCATGGGGCAGCAAGCCAGTGTTCAAATGACAAATTCACCACTGACCCAACTGGCATTGAAATTTGGTCTATTCCAGTGGGTAAGGTATAGAGAGCAGAAAATAATGAAGTCGGGGAGGCAGTGGTTTTGGATTTCAGGAGCAGAAGTCTAACAAAGCCTTGGGTTTATGGAGCACAGGATTCAGGCCCTCAAGAGCAGGCTGTTAGGACCCCATGCACATGGATTTGGTTCAGTGTTCCCGTTCCAAGAGGGATCATGAATTCTTTTTTCTTTTTTTCTTTTTGCTTTTCATATAATAATGTATTGTGAAATATCTTTCTATTTCAACATGTATACTTGGACAACATTTTTAATGACTTAAACATAACAAGATTGTGGTTTTGGAGTGTTTTATTTACTTGTCCCCATTATAAGCAATATTTCTTTGGATATCCTTGTATTTTGTATGGATTCTTATTTCCTTAGTGTAAAGCCTTATAAATGGATTTGCTGTGTAAAAAGACACTGTTTCAAAGCTTAAGATATATACTATCAAACTACCCTCCAAAGAGGTAAGAATAGTATACTTTTTCACCAGCAGAGTCCAACTCTGTGCAGAGGTCCTTTTAATAATTTACCCATTTTCTGAAGAGTTAACTGAGGCAGAAATCCAGTCAAATGGCCTGGAATAAAACAGAGGGATGAGGAGAGGCTGTGGTTTTGGGGCATGTGAGAAGCCAGGGTTCTCCCTAGGCACACAAAACCCAGGCTCAAAGCAGTAAGACTAATCACACACTCCCATGGCTCTGGTGTGAATCTGATAAAATATTGCCTCTTAGGTACTAAGATAAAAGCAATCAATTGTTGTAAGGCAGTCAGGAAGGTGATGAGGCTATATGTTAGAGTGAGGACACCAGTGCCTTAAAAGAACAGGACAAGCAAAGGGTAAAACCAGTAAAAGCCCAGTTCTCAAGGAATTATTCCTGATATAGAAAGAATAGAATACTCAAAAAGGAACTTGGATACATTCAAAAGAAGGTGCTGCTTAACTGGTATACCCAGTTAGGACACAAGAGTGGTGCCTGCTTCAGGGTACTTGGTGAGTTAATTTTTTTAAACCCAAAATGTTATGAAAGCTAATAGTGATGGATACATTTACTGAACTCCTCTGTTGGGCCAAGCATTCTATAATTCTCTCAACAACCTACAACCTACAAGGTCGTTAGACTATTATCACTATTTTACAGACAGGGAAAGTAAGAGTCAGAGAGGTACAGTAAATGGTCCCCAGCCACTCAGCTTATAACGTGCTGAACTGGGTCTGGCTCCAGTAAAGCAGTTGAAAAGAAATAGGTTTATATTATGGAATAAAATACATACACTTGATTGCGGGTTAACTTAAGCAAAAAAAAAAAAATCGAATGTACAGTTAAGCTTACTTTAGTATACATGTACATATATAGCAAAATGAAAATAAAATACAAGCTTTACTACCGTGCTGTTGTAATCCTAATCGGTCCTTTCTCATTCAGATATTAGGGGATTGTTTATAGTGTCTATTTTTCTCAGTCTCTGTCTTGGTTTTCTTAGTGCCTGCTTTTTTACTCCCCCAGTTGGTCTACAGATAAGATACATTACCCCAGTTTCTATGCTAATCCTAAGTGAAATGGAACTTGTGTTAAAAATATGCTGGTATTTAAATTCCTTATATTTCCTTCAGGACTTTGGGTCACACCCAAACATTACTGTGGAGCCTCTTCCCAGCTACTGTCAAGCAACTGATATGAACTAATACCTGATGACAGGAAAAGCTAAGGAATGAGGTAATATGGTTAGCGAGGATAATACAAATTTAAAAGAGAATTACTACAAACTCTTATAATTATAAAGAAGATGCTATGGATGCCATGCTACATTGAGTCACAAAGAAGTTTCATTATAAAGGAACATTTATAATTAACATCCAGTGTTAATTAGAGAATCAATTTCTAGGAATAAAAATAGTATAGTTGTAATATGTAAATATGCGCATCACATAAAGAAGGCTGCAATACTAAGATTTCACCAATTTGCAAGCAAAATAATATCAGATGTGTCACATAAAAAGCATATATTGAGAATCTGAGGGGAGAATGAAGGTGTAGGAGGGGAATGTCACCCTGACGCAGGGAGGGGAAGAAAAGAGAAGCAGCAGCATTCACAATAATTGGAATGGAGAAGCAGACTTTCATCAAGGCAGGGCAGATTTGAGGTCCTAGAAAATGCTGGTGACAATTAAACACCTTCTTTTTGTCAGTCCACCCAACCAGATCCCATCTCTCATATCTCCAATCAAACGTACTAATGGAATGTGCTCCACATACATGACCTTAATGATGGCTCCAGAGGTGGAGATGAGACCCAAGCCAGGTGTGAGAGTTTAGCCAACCATATAGTTAGGAGAAGCAGTGTCCACACAAGACTGTCTTCACTTACGATGCCAACCACAAATGTGGGGGTTCCCCAAAACACCCTCAGTTTTGATAATTTGCTAGAAGGACTCAGAATGCACTAAAAACTGCTATATCCACAGTTATGGGCTATTACTAAAGGGGTTAAAATCAGCCAAGAGAAAAGATGCATAGAACGGCATCCAGGAGGGGTCTGAGAAGCTTCTTGTCCTCTCAACATGGAATCATGGAGAGTGTTAACTTCTTCTAGCCACAACATGTGAAGATATGCATGGCCAGCAAAGGAAGCTTGCCCCCATCTTTGGTGTATAGAGTTTTTATTGGGACCCCATCACATATCACCTGTGTGGCTGACCTTTAGTCTCTAGCCTTGCTTGGGCATTAGGCTGATATCTCTAGTCTACAGGGCCTTCTGGAGGTAAAACTGATACCAAGTGGCCCAAACCCGCATAATAAATCACATTTTTAGACTGGTACTGCATGGGTCAAAGCCTCCAGGCAAAGATACTTCTATCAGCAGGACATTCCAGGGGCCTAGAAATCACCTCCTGGTAGTTTGGGGGCAAAGGCAGACCACTCTTTGGGTAAGATTAATTCTTTACTACATACCAGGCAAATCAAAAGTCTTTCCCAGGAGTTTTCTTTTTGGAGATAGAAGAAAAGGAACTGTCTTAGGATCTCCAGAAACAGAGCTTGAGACAAGATTCTTACGTAAGTGATTTGCTGAAGGAGTGTTCTTAGGAGAAAGTGATTAGGTTGTCAGTGAAGCACAATAGTAGAGGGGAAGTTACTAAGCAAAAGAAAGAGTTTCAGCTGAAGTCTAGTCATAGCCAGATTCCAGCAGAAGCTCTTGAACATGACTGACTGTACCTCAAAATTGACATACCTTGAGAAGGTGTTTTGTACCCTCATATCAGTCAGCCATTGGCTGTAGACCACCAAGGTGGTGGGGCATTATTTCCCAGGCATTTCTGGAGGATGCAGCAACTAGTGGTCCAAGGCAGTTCTCCAAAATTGGGTGCAGCCAGTATCAATCAGCTACACTAGCAGCAGCTCAAAGACAGATGCACTGACCTGGAAAAGGGGATGGGATGGGTGGGCCATCAATAGCACTTATTATATATAGTCCACACCTTCCACTGCTCAGATCAGCTTGTCTGTCACAGTGAGTTCACTACATCCAGTCACAGCTTCTCTAGGATTCTGGTTGATCACAATTTCTGGGGAAAGTTACATAAGGAGGATCGATGGGACAGATTTCCTCCCCCAGCTGCTATATGTGATCAGAAGGCCAGATGCTCATAATGTCCCTCTTCTATTGCTCCATTCTTAATTATTCTCTCCATTGACAAGCATTTCCAATGGTCTAGGTGTGCATGGTAGAATAACCCAGACACCCAATGGGAATAGCACCAAGACCCTTCTCAAGCTGTGGTTACTATTTTTGCTTATTTATAGTTCAAATCAGGCTGGGAATACCAAGAGATGCCACAGTGCATCACCTGAATTTCTTCCTACTTCTTTATGTATCAACAGTTCTACCTGTTCAAATGATGAAGGTCAGTTAACCCCTGTCAGTGTAGTAATTACTTTCTTTGCTTACCAGCTGCTGTAGAGGGACAAGAAGTGCAAAGTCACCAGAATACAGCTATAGCTCTAAGTTTAGAGGTACTCTATGTTGCTTCATGCAAAGACCCCACTACCATGGAAATTTAGACCTCTCAACACACAGATCCCAAAGCTGCAAGGAAAAGAAGACAAATTCTCCAGGTGGGTCGGTGGGAGTGATGTTGAGTGGGGATACTATTATTTCTTTACCTCAGTTCCTGAACCTATGTATTCTAACTACTAGGGACAAAGCAGCATATAACATTCATCACTTTAAGATGTATACACCATTCTGAAGAATAATGCCCCTTTCTCACATGAGAGTCATCTCGAAGCAAGCACTCAGCAGAAGCTTTGAAAAGCCATTCCAATTGATAATGACACAAACAAATGGAAAGCTATTCCATGCTCAAAAATTGGAAGAATTAATATTTTTAAAATGTCCATATTATCCAAAGCAATCTACAGATTCAATGAAATCCCTATCAAAACACTAACAGCATTCTTCACAGAACTAGGACAAATATTCCTAAAATTTGTATAGAGCCACAAAAGACCCCAAATAGCCAAAGAAATCTTGAGAAAGAACAACAAAGCCAGAGGCATTACAATTCCAGATTTCAAGATATGCTACAAAGCTGTAGTAATCAAAACAGTATTAACACATAACCCAATGGAACAGAATAGAGAGCCCATAAATAAACTCACAATTATAAAATTAATTTAATCTACAACAAAGGAGACAATACACTAGGGCAAAGAAAGTCCCTTTAGTAAATGGTGCTGGGAAAACTGTACAATTACATGCAAAAGAATAAAACTGGACCACTTCAACATCATACATAAAAATAAACCCAAAATGGATTAAGACCTACCTCAATGTGAGACCTGATTGGTCTAAATCATAGAAATCCTAGAAAAGAACACAGATAGTAATTTCTCTGGCATAGCTGTAGTGATATTTTCTAGATATGTCCCCTAAGGCAAGAGAAACAAAAGCAAAAATCAACTGTTAGAACTCCATCAAAATAAAAAGTTTTTGCACAGCAAAGAAAACCACCAATAAAACAAAAAGGTAATCTACTGAATGGAAGAAAATATTTGCAAATGATATATCCAATAAGGCGTTAATATCCAAAATATATAAAGAACTCAAACACTCAACACCAAAAAACCCCCAAACAATCCAATTTAAAAATGGGCAGAGGACCTGAATGGACATTTTTCCAAAGAAGACATACAGATAGCCAACAGACACATGAAAAAATTCTCAACATTACTAATCATTAGGGAAATGCAGTCAAAACCCCAATGAGATATCACCTTATACCAGTCAGAATAGCTAAAATAAAAAACACAGGAAATAACAAGTGTTGGTGAGGATGTGGAGAAAAAGGAACCCTCATACAATGTGGATGGGAATATAAATTGAAACAGCCACTGCAGAAAACAGTATGAAGGTTCCTCAAAAATTCCACTGTTGGGAATTGTCAAAGAAAATGAAAATGCTAATTCGAAAAGATATATGCACCCCTATTTTGAAAATGAAAACACTAATTCAAAAAGATACATGTACCCTTATGTTGACTGCAACATTATATACAATAGCCAAAATATAGAAGCAACTTATGTGTTTCCACTGATAGATGAATGGATAAGGAAAATGTGATAAATATATATTTCATATATATATATTTCATATATATATTTCACATATATATTTCATATATATATCATATATATTTCACATATATATTTCATATATATATTTCATATGTATTTCATATATATATTTCATATATATTTCATATATATATTTCATATATATATATAACATATATCTCAAATGGAATATTACAAGTCATAAAAAGGATGAGATAATGCCATTTGAGAAAACATGGATGGAACTGGAGGGTATTATGCTAAGTGAAATAAGTCAGACTGAGAAAGGTAAATACCACATCATTTCACTCACACGTGAAATCTAAAAAAAATTAATAAACAAAAAGCAGAGTTGGACCCCTAAATACAGAGAACAAACTGATGGTTGCCAGAGGGGAGGGAGATGAGGTGATGGACAAAACAGGTGAAGGGGAGTGGGAGATACAGGCTTCCAGTTATGGAATGACTAAGTCATAGGGATGAAAGGTATAGAAATAGAGTTAATGGTATGGCAATAGATGGTAGCTACACTTGTAGTGAACATAGCATAATGTATGAACTTGTCAAATCACTATGTTGTACACCTGAAACTAAAGCAATATTGGGTGTTAACTACCCTCAAAAACAAACAAACAAAACCCCCAGTCATTCCACCATATTATCAGGATGATAGCTCCTGGGTCCTGCTATATGAGATAGAACCAGTGGATTCCATAGTCACATGCAAGTTGCCTCATCTCCTTTGCCATAAGGTGGGTCCTTTGTTCTAAGGAGATATTATGTGGGATCTCATATTAGTAAATCAAATAGTCTGTGAACCCTCAAAGAGTAAAGTAAGAGTAGACTCTGTGAAGAAGAAAGACACACCCATACCCAGCCAGAACCACCACAGTAAAAGTGAATCTTTGCTCTTTTAAAGGTGGACATTATCTCATGTAAGCAAAGAAACCAAAAGGTCTTCTCCTCAATGGAGTATAAATGCTCCTCTCAACTATCCCAAGCAAAACCAAACATTTTGGCCCTTTAGTTCCATACCATATTCTATGGTCATGGCCGAGGTCAACAGTAGCCTCTTCTTCTGCCTCGATTGCAACATCTCTGACCCAGAAGATCTTTCACATATGTATTTAAGAAAAGTGTCCTAATATACATTACAATCTATATAAATGAAGAATTCTAATTTATCTAAAGTGTCTAAGTGCATTAAGACCAGTTCCTCACTTATCAGAGGCTTTTATTCTCTTTCCACTTTAAAGTTACTTTTACCTTTGAATGCTACTTGCTGGATAAAATGGAAGGAAAATAGGAGTTACAGTCCTGCCTCCTTTAGTAAACATTGTTTATCTTGCCTAAAACAGCTAAAGTGTGCCTTTTCACTTATTTTAATCCAACAATCTAAACATCTTAAAAGCAAGTAGAATATACCTAAAAAGAATGTGTGTGTCAACTACACTTCAGTTAAAAAAAGAAGTAGAGGGGGCACTCTTCTTAGTTTTTGCATTTCTTATCCATTGAAATTTCAGCCTTCCAGTTTTAAAGATTCATGGCATATTATGCTGTTTGTATTTTAATTATGTGACAGTCTGTCTATTTTTTAAAGATCATTTCAAAATCTGAGTTTATCACAAAGTTCCTTATAGAGCTAATTTTATTTCCTTATGCGCCAGTTACCTCATTTTCCCAATGAAATAATTAATAATTGAATATTGATAATTTCATATTTATAAGAATCTCATATTTTAAACCATATTCCTCTACAAATATTCTAGCCCTAGTCCCATAATTCATTTTTCTGTATTCAAAGTAAAATAAATTTCTGACTTTGACAATCCCATTTTTCAGGTCCAAAGCCAGAGGAACCAGAAAGGACATAGTCTTCTCTTCAGAGATTACAATCTCAGATTATCTTCAGCTCTTTTTTAGTGAGATTTAAATTCGTAGTTGTATTTCCCATTGCTGCATTATCTACCTTCTCAAAGAAGAATTTTTCCTCAGGGCTGGCATGTATCTTTAGAAATTTTTCTCTTCACTAGATTCAACAAAAAGGTCCAAACTCAAGTTATTTTAACCACTATCATTAATTTGATTTTGTTGTTTTCTTTACAGTTTTTACATAACATCATTTTCCCCCCAGAAATCTTGTCTTCTTTAAAATTCCATAATATTTTCTAAAAAATAGATTCTTTGTTCCAGGAGTTTGCAACACTCTCTAATCAAAGAGACAAAATAAAATTCCAACCTGATCCACAAGCTTCGGAAGTTCAGAGGTGGGACAAACTGGAAAGAGAAATGGCTTTGTAATTAAATCATGGATAGGTTGCAACCTATCCATGCATGAGATGGAATGAGGAAATGGATTTCAAGAAAACAAGAAGAACTGGAAAAGCTCAAGATGTACTCAGAGGACAAGTGAACTAGTTTATCTGGAGGGTTTGGAGAATGAGATGTGAGACTTAAATCTGGAATGTGGAGGCTTTACATGCCAGGCTAAGAATTAGTACCCTAAGAATTAGGATATTATTCTAAGCAGAAGTTCTAGATGGGGTTTAGGAAGTGAATTGATGTTATCAAAATTTTATTTAGGAAGATGTGTGATGGCATTAAGTAGAACTATTAGGAGAACTAATACCAGTAGAGTAATTTTGAAGTAATTCAAGCATAAAAGAATAAACCCTCATTGATGGCAGCAAAAATGGAAATAATGGATACATGGGAAACCCATTTCAAAACATGGGGCTTGTTTGGTTGTTTCTAAAACAGTTAAATATAGAAATACCATATGACCCAACAATTCCTAGAATAGGAATATATTCTCAAAAAAATTGAAAATGGGTATTCAAAAAAAAAAAACTTGTACATGCATGTTCATAGTAGCACTATTACTAACCACCAAAAAATGTAACCAACTCTTCAAATAATGAAAGAATAAATAAAATGTGATTTTATTTATTTATCATATTTCATATGATGGAATATTATGTGGCAAATAAAAGAAATGATGTAATGATACATGCCACAACATGGGTAAACCTTATAGGCATTATAAAATAAGCCACACACAAAAGTACCATCATTGTGTGATTCTGTTTATTTGAAATATCCAATATAGGCAAACCCATAGAGAAAAAATTAATAGTTGCCAAGGACTGGGGAAAGGAGATGATGGGGACTGACTATTTAATGAGTACAGGGTTTCTTTTCATGATGATGAAAATGTTCTGAAACTAGATAGTGATAATGGTTACATACCATTGTGAATGCCACTGAGTATTTTTAAATATTTTAAAATTTATTTAAATTAAATTAAATTTAAATTATTAAATATTTTTAAATATATTTTAAATGGTTAAAATGGTAAATTTTATGTTACATGTATTTTACCACACAACACACACACAAAACAAAAAACAAAAAAACACAGGGCTTGCTAATTGGAAATGTTAGAGAGAAGGAAGCCATAATATTATCATTTAAAGTATGGTTGATTAGGATACTGATGCCACCATTAATTGAAAAAAGAAAATTAATTAGGGAGCTTATTTAAGAAGAAACTATGTGGCAGTCACTTCTTTATATGGCAGGAAGGTTATGGGGTCAAAATTAGGTTTTCTTCCTCTTCCTTTTTTTAAAGGTATCACTGACACACAATGTTACGTTAGTTTCTGGGGTACAACTTAGTGATTTGACAGGTTTATACATTATGCTCCATTTACCCCAAGTATAGCTACCATCTGTCCCATTATATTGCAATTACAGCACCATTGACTATATTTCTTATGCTCTGCTTTTTACTCCTGTGACTTATTCATTCCTAACTGGAGGCCCGGATCCCCCATTTACCCGTTTTGTCCATCCCTCACTCCCTCCCCTCCATCAAACATCAGTTTGTTCTCTGTATTTATAGATCTGATTCTGCTTTTTGTTTATTCACTTTTTAAGATTCCATTATGAGTGGAATTATATGGTATTTGCCTTTCTCAGTCTAACTTATTTCCCTTAGCATAATACCCTCTAGGTCATTCATGTTGTCTCAAATGGCACCGTTGCATCCTTTTTATGACTGTGTAATATTCCATTGTATATACCATATTTTTCTTATCCTTTTGTCTATGGATGGACACTTAGGTTACTTCAATGTCTCGGCTATTATAAATAATGCTGCAATAAACACAGGGGTGAATATATCTTTTCAAATTAGTGTTTTCATTTTTTCTGGGTAAATACCCAATAGTGGAATTATTGGATTACATGGCATTTCTATTTTTAATTTTTGAGGAATGTCCACACTGTTTTCCACAGTGCCTATACTAGTTTACATTCTCACCAACAGTGCATGAGGGTTCCTTTTTCTCTACATCCTCACCAACAATTGCTGTTTCTAACATTAGGTTAGAATGACTCATTATCAGGGGGGTATAAAGTGCATGCCATTTCGGTCCAAAGCAGGAAAACTCTGATGGGCCAAGCTTCTCCATGGGTTTCATCAAAGCTGTCATCTGGGCCTGCATCACAGCTCAACTTCTCCATCTGCTAACCTGCTTCTTTCTCCTTTCTTCCACAGGTATTGATACTAATGGCATTTCCTAATAAACATCCTGAACCCTAAACTCCAATCCATTGTACTTCCTAGAAAATCCAACCTGCAAGAATTGGTGCCAGGCGTAGTCTAAGAAAACAGGTAAGAGGGGGATTTGGAGCTAGTTCATTCACTACCTGCTCGGTAAAGAGGATGCCATCGCTGATGGTAAATGAAGCAACAACAGCCTCTGGCTTCAGGGAGCCATGTAATTGTTCAAATTTCCACTAGTAGTGAGCTGGAACGGCATAGTAGTAGAAAGATATACTCTAGCTGGTTTGATGTATCAGACATTTGAAAAATATGGATACTATTAACTACAAAGACAATGGAATTCTGTAGCTAATGCCAAGCTGGACTGATGTTCTAGAAAAAGGTAAAAGTCTGAGAGCAATTAATAGGCAATTGAAAGTCAAGTGGAAAACCAGGAGGACCCTTAGCAACATGCAAAATGGCTCTCTGTAGCAAGAAGGCAGAGAAAACTTAGGATCAGGCCCAGAATTTAATTGTCAGAATAGGTACTTTCCAAAAAGTTCAACTTTCAAACAAGACAGGTCTGCTATACTAAGTTCTACACTCTGAGAAAGAATTGGACCTCAACACTTGGAATGGGAATATTTGGGTTGATATCCTTGAAAATCTTGACTCTTAGATGTCCCTGAGTTATGAGCCTGCATAAGTAGCCCAACCCTCCCTATTCAGAGCTACCACTTCCACTTGCTTTAATAAAACGCAGGTTTCTACTCCCTGCAAGACAATATGTGCCCATCTCAGAATCTGTGCGGTAGGTAGTTGGGGAAAGATTTTGATAGGGGTCATAGCATAACCCAGCTGGGGACATGTTGGGACATGAAAGAGGACAGAAAGAAGATGCAGGACCCAGATGGCATGTGCTGGAAAGAGCTGGAAGAATGCCTGAGGCTGTATTCTTGAGTACTTGATCAAGGGGATTAGAACAAAAGATTGAAAAAGTGTTTTTTATTAAGCCTTGTGATACTAGATTTAACACCTATAACAATGATCCCAAGGGAGGGGATCTCTGTGAACTCTCTGTGATCTCTGTGAACTCACCAACTGAGTAATACCTAACAGCATTAAAAAAAAATGGTGGCCCACAATAAGGGAGGTCAAAATGCCAGAATTCCTGTGACAGATGGAAAAGGAAATTGAAAGGCACAAGAAAATGAGCATGCTGGATTAGATATACTGTATCACAAAAATATCCCTCTAAATGATTATGTTCCATGCAAAGACCTAAAGGATACACAATTTAGCAAGACCATAGGGGCATGCTGGTTGAAGGAAGACAATCAGTAAAAAATTCAGTGTTAGTTCTCTTTTGTATGCCAGGTCTGACAACAAAAGAGATAGTTAACAGTACCAGGCTCACTTAGGATAACAGTGATGATAAGACCCCAAAAAGATAGAGACCACATGGTACCACTTAATTAGATGCTAGGTAGATGCAATTATTGTAATGAGTGGCAAGTTCAGACTGGTAGTCAAGGGGACTGATCCACAGAGAGTTATGGACATGGTTAGTGGAAAACTGCATCCTGAGGACCAAAACAGAAGGACAAAATTAATTGTATTACTAACTTGTGCCCTTAGAAGAAATCAAGGATGGTTAAATAGGAGGCTGAGGGTAGTTTTTCCAGTAAAACTTCACTATTGTTTACCCAATTTTCAGAATTGAATACTTTTTTTTTATGGGGGGGGGTGGGGACAGAACCCAGGGATGCCAGTTTCTTTTTCTTTTTTTTTTTTTTTTTAAAGATTTTATTTATTTATGTGACAGAGAGACAGCCAGAGAGAGAGGGAACACAGCAGAGGAGTGGGAGAGGAAGAAGCAGGCTCGCAGCGGAGGAGCCCGATGTGGGACTCGATCCTGAAACGCCGCGATCACGCCCTGAGCCGAAGGCAGACGCTTAACGACTGCGCTACCCAGGCGCCCCGGATGCCAGTTTCTCAGAAAGAAGAGCTAACTACACAACAGCAGAACAAATATATTGTTTAAATCATTCCCCAGTGGGACCTCTGGACATTTATGCAGATACATACATACTGGGAAAAGGGGACCATCCAAACATTTTGGGGGATTGTTGGATATCGCTTTAAGATGAATACAGTATCCTGAAGAATAGTGTCTCTTTCTCACATTGGAGTTATGTCCAAAAACAGCAGAGGTACCAGTTGAGGATGAGAGACATTTGGAGAAGCTGCAATTATGGAAGCTTTAGTTCATCTCATTAACATTCCTCTTCTAAGTTTTCCCCAGTAGGGTAGGCCAACCAGAATCCTAGAGGAACTTCTCTCTGAAACACCATATGATCCAATAATTCCACTATTGGGTGTTTACCCAAAGAAAACAAAAACACTAATTCAAAAAGATATATGTATCCCTATGTTGATTGTAGCATTATTTACAACAGCCATGATATGAAAGAAACCTGTGTCCATAAATAGATAAACGGATAAAGAAGATGTGGTATGTACATACAATGTAATATTACCTTGCACTTTAAACCACATTTCTGTCATTAAATGTGTCAAACAGTTTCAGACTACGATGAATTCATTTTCTTCTGAAGTCACAGATAATAATTATCACTATTTTCATCTTTGGTAGGTAATAATCATGACTTATCTTGCTCTTCAAATAACTTGAGATTTCTGCCCATATCTTTTTTTATTTTTTTATTTTTTTTTAAAGATTTTATTTATTTATGTGACAGAGAGACAGCCAGGGAGAGAGGGAACACAGCAGGAGAGTGAGAGAGGAAGAAGCAGGCTCCCAGCGGAGGAGCCCGATGTGGGACTCGATCCCGGAACGCCGGGATCACGCCCTGAGCCGAAGGCAGATGCTTTAACGACTGCGCTACCCAGGCGCCCCCATATCTTTTTTTAATTGCAAAACTAATATGTGTTCACTATAAAGAATTTGTTTGGGGACTTAAATTTTGTGGCATGGCAGGTAAGTATTTGAACTAATGCGCTTACTAAAAACACCAAAAATTCTGAATAAAATGCATATTTTAAAGTTAAGAGCAACGAAGAACTGAAAAGATCAAAAGGAACTGCCAGGCCAGAATCCAAAGGAAAGCTGAAACCCAGAGGGAGAAGTCACAACACCAAAGCCACTTTCGGTCTGAGGGTTTTTGTCATTCCTGAAAAACTTGAATTTGGTTTTGGTGAACTTGTAGCATGGTGAGGACAGATGTCAAAACCCAAGTAGGAGGTGGGGACACTCATCAGAATGGCTAAAATCAACAACACAAGAAACAACAGGTGTTGGTGAGGATGTGGAGAAAGGGGAACCCTCTTGCACTGTTGGTGGGAATGCAAACTGGTACAGCTACTCTGGAAAACAGTATGGAGGTTCCTCAAAAAACTGAAAAATAGAGCTACCCTATGACCCAGCAATCACATTACTAGGTATTTACCTAAAGAATACAAAAATACTAACTTGAAGAGATACATGCGCCCCTATGTTGACAGTAGTACTATCTACAATAGCCAAATTATGGAAACAGCCAAATGTCCATCAACTGATGAATGGATAAAGATGTGATATATACCTATACACACAATACAGTATCACTCAGCCATAAAAAATGAAATCTTGCTATTTCCAACAATGTGGATGGAGCTAGAGAGTATTATACTAAGTGAAATAAGTCGGTCAGAGAAAAGCAAATACTATGAGTTCATTCATATGTGAAATATACAAAACAAATGATCATAGGGGGAAAAAAGACAGAGGTAAATCAGGAAACAGATTCTTAACTATAGAGAACAAACTGAGTAACTTTTGTACTTATGACTTATTTTTCAATAGTTCAATGGAAGCCAGGAGACAGTAGAATATCTTGAACTGTCTTAATTAAATAATTAATAATTAAAGAAATAATTGCCAACTTAGAATTCCATGTATCAAGAGAAAACATTTTCAAGACTGACATATTTCAGGTCATACTTCAGGCAAGAGGAAAGTAATCTCAAATGGAAGGTCTGAGACAAAGAAGGAATAAAAAACATACATGGGTAAATCTAAATGAAAAATGACTTAAAAAAAGAGAGACAATATCTTATGAGAGAAAAGAATATTATAACGTGGAATTTTAAAAAGCATACAAGTGGAGATGGGAAAATGAAGCTAATGTGTTCCAAGAAACTGGTCTCGTGCTGGAGGAGAGTAAAGGTATTGACTATACTTTGATAAGTTAGGTATAAATTTTTAAGTTTCTAGTGTCACCATTAAAAGAAGAGAAGCCTAATGTGTAATTTCCACTCCAGAAAAGGCATAATATGAAAAGATAAAGCAGTTTAAAGAAGTCAAGAAAGGAGAGAAAAAGAAAAGGTAAGACAAGTAGAAATCACAGGATGAGATGATAGATTTATAACCAAATATAGCAGGAATTGACATAGATTCAAGCTGGGTAAAATAACACAATATAACTATATGATGTTTACAAGAAATTCATCTAAAACATTAAGATTTAAATAAAAGTGTGGGAAAAGAGCATTGCAAACCCTCCTAAAAAGCTAGTGTAGCTGTCGCTTATATTAATATCACACAAATAAATGCAAATACAGAAAGCATTACTAGATTTAAAGGTAATTTTATAATGAAAAGGTGTAGCTGGACAGGAAGATATAAGTATTTTAAATTTGTATAATCCTAATAATATAGTTTCAAAATGTTTAAACCGATTTTTTTCCAAATTCACATACTGAGACATTTCTAATGGACCTCTCTCAACAATTTATATAATAAGCAGACAAAAATAAAGACATAGATGATTGGAATAAAATTAATAAAGTTGATCTAAGAAATTACTATAAAATACACTTTGCATGAAGCACACATGAAACATTTTAAAATATTGGGCTGTAAAAAAATTGGAATATAAAGCAAGTCTCAATGACTCTTACAGGATTGAAATTATATAGAGAATTTTTTTAGTGAATAGATTTTATTTTTCTTTTTAGCAGTTTTAGGTTTACAGAAAACGAGGGTAGAAAGTACAGAGACTTCCCATATAAGCCCTCAATCTTCTCTCTCCCCACCTGGTTTCTGCTATTATTAATGTTAAAAAAAAAATTTTTTTAAAGATTTTATTTATTTTTTTTGACAGAGATAGAAACAGCCAGCGAGAGAGGGAACACAAGCAGGGGGAGTGGGAGAGGAAGAAGCAGGCTCACAGCGGAAGAGCCTGATGTGGGGCTCGATCCCATAACGCCGGGATCACGCCCTGAGCCGAAGGCAGACGCTTAACCGCTGTGCCACCCAGGCGCCCCTAAAAAAAAATTTTTTTTTAGTTAACACATCCATCGCTTCACACAGTTGCCTTTCAGTGTGTGTGTGTGTGTGTGTGTGTGTGTGTGTGTGTGGTGAGAACATTTAAGATCTACCCTCTTAGCAACTTCCAAATATACAACCCAAAATTGTGTGTGTGTGTGTATGTGTAGGTGTTTATAGCAACACAGTATTTTGAACTGTAGTCACCATGCTGTATATTAGATTCCCAAAACTTATTCATCTTATAATTTAAAGACTTTTCAGACTAACATTTCCCTTTCTCCCCATCCTTCAGCCCCTGGTAACCACCAATCTGCTCTGTTTCTATGAGTTCACATTTTTGGATTCCACATTTAAGTGACAGCATACAGCATTTGTCATTCTCTGACTTATTTCACTTAACATAATGCCCATGTTGTTGCAAATGACAGGATTTCCTACTTTTTTATGGCGGAATAATAGTAATATAAAAACATATATCCATCTACATTTATCTGTCATTTATCATATATTCTTTATCCATTTACCCATTGATACACACGTGGGTTGTTTCCATGTTTTGGCTATTATGAATAATGCTCTGCTGAACATGGGAGTGAAGGTATCTGTGAGACAGTAATTTCACTTCCTTTGGATATACACCCTAAAGTTAGATTGATAAATTTTATGGTACTTCTATTTTTAATTTTTTGAGGAATCTCCATATTATTTTCCACAATGGCTGTACCAATTTACATTCCTACCAACAGTGCACAAAGGTTCCCTTTCTTCCACATCCTTGCCCACACCTCTTATTGCCTTTTTCATAGTAGCCATATTAACAGGTGTGAAGGCATATCTTATTGTAGTTTTGATTTGCATTTCCCTATTGGCTACTGATGTTGAGAACCTTTTATTGTACCTGTGGTTCATTTGTATGTCTATTCAGGTCCTTTGGCCATTTTTAAATTTGATTAATTGGATTTTTACTATTGAGTTATATGGGTTCCTTATATATTTTGGAAATACTTATGTTTGCAAATATTTTCTCCCATTCTGTAGGTTGCCTTTCCATTTCATTGATTGTTTTTTTTTGCTGTGCAGATGATTTTTAGTTTGATGTAATCCTATTTGTTTTTTATTTTGTTGCCTATGCTTTTGGTATCATATCCAAAAAATCATTGCCAAGGTCAATACCAAGGATTTTTTTCCCCTTTATTTTCTTTTTTTTAATTAAAAAAAATTTTAAATATTTAGTTTTTTCTTCCATGTTTTTATTTAAATACCAGTTAGTAAACATACAGTGTAATAATAGTTTCAGGTGTAGGATTTCGTGATTCATCACTTACAATGCCCAGTGCTCATCACAATATGCACGCTCCTTAAAGCCATCACTCATTTAACCCATCTGCCTGCCCACCTCCCACCAGTAACCCTCAGTGTGTTCTCTATAGCTAAGGGTCTGTTTTATGGTTTGCCCTCTCTGTTTTTTCTTCCTGTTTTCATCTGCTTTGTTTCTTAAATGCCATATATGAGTGAATTCACCTTCTCTAACAGACTGATTTTGCTTAGCATAAATACCCTCTACCTCCACCTATGTCATTACAAATGGCAAGATTTTGTCTTTTTTAAATTCATTTAAAAAAAAAATCTCAGCTTTACTGAGGTCACATATTAAATTATAAGATATTCAGTATTAATTATAGTGATTTTTTAAATTTAAATTCAATTAATTAACATATAGTGTATTATTAGTTTCAGAGGTAGATCTCAGTGATTCGTCAGTCTGATATAATACCCATTGTTTGTTACATCATGTGCCCTTCTTAATGTCCATCACCCAGTTACCCCATGCCTCCAGCTCCCTCCCCTCCCACAACACTTACTTTGTTTCCTATGATTAAGAGTCTCTTATGGTTTGTCCCCCTCTTTGATTCCATCTTGTTTAGCTTTTCCCTCCCTTCCCCTATGATCCTCTGCTTTGTTTCTTTAATTCCACATATCAGATCACATGATAATTGTCTTTCTCTGATTGGCTTATTTCACTCTAGTTCCATCCACGTCATTGCAAATGTCAAGATTTCATTCTTTTTGATGGCTGAGCACTATTCCATCATGTATATATACCACATCTTTATTCATTCATCAGTCAATGGATATTTCAGCTGTTTCCATCATTTTGCTATTGTTGATAATGCTGCTATAAATATAGGGATGCATGTATCCCTTTAAATCAGTACTTTTGTATCCTTTGGATAAACACCTAGTAGTGCAATTGCTGGATCGTAGGGTAGTTCTATTTTTAACTTTTTGAGGAACCTCTGTACTGTTTTCCAGAGTGACTGCATCAGTTTGCATTCCCACCAACAGTGTAAGAAGGTTCCCCATTCTCCATATCCTTGCCAACATCTCTTGTTTCCTGTGTTGTTTATTTTAGCCATTCTGACAGGTGTGAATTGGTAACTCATTGTAGTATTGATTTGTATTTCCCTGATGATGAGTGATGTTGAGCATCTTTTCATGTATCTGTTGGCCATTTGCATGTCTTCTTTGGAAAAATGTCTATTCATGTCTTCTGCCCACTTTTGAAATGTATTATTTGTTTTTTGGGTGTTGACTTTTAATTTTTTAAAAATATATTTTGGACCCTAACCCAGTATCAGATATGTTATTTGCAAATACCTTCTCCCATTCCAAAGGTTGCCTTTAGTTTAGTTGATTGTTTCCTTCCCTGTGCAGAAGCTTTTTACCTTAATGAAGTCCCAATAGTTTATTTTTGCTTTTGTTTGCCTTGCCTCAAGAGATGTATCTAATAAGAAGTTGCTATGGCCGATGTCAAAGTGGTTACTGCCTGTGTTCTCCTCTAGGATTTTTATGGTCTCCCATCTCACATTCAGGTCTCTCATCCATTTTGAATTTATATTTGTGTATGGTGTAAAAGTGGTCCAGTTTCATTCTTTTGCATATCGTTCTCCAGCTGCATATCACAACATCCTTTGTTGAAGAGACTGTTTTTTCCCCCTATTGCATATTCCTTCCTGCTTTGTTGAAGTTTAATTGACCGTATAGTTGTGGGTCCATTTCTGGCTTTTCTATTCTGTTCCATTGATCTATGTGTCTCTTTTTGTGCCATACCATACTGTCTTGATCACTATAGCTTTGTAATACATCTTGAGGTCCGGAATTGTGATGCCTCCAGCTTTGCTTTTCTTTCTCAAGATTGCTTTGGCTATTCAGGGTCTTTTGTGGTTCCATACAAATTTCAGGATTGTTTGTTCTACCTCTGTGAAAAACGCTGGCATTCTTTTGTTAGGGCTTGCATTACATGTGTAGATTGCTTTGGGTATGTAGAGACATTTTAGCAATATTTGTTCTTCTGATCTATGAGCATGGAATGTTTTTTTCCATTTCCTTGTGACATCTCCAATTTCGTTCATAAGTGTTCTATAGTTTCCAGCATACAGATCTTTTACCTCTTTGATTAGGTTTATTCCTAGGTATCTCATGGTTTTTGGTGCAATTGTAAATGGGATCAATTCCTTGATTTCTCTCTGTACTATTTCCTGTTGGCATTTAAGAATGCAACAGATTTCTGTATGCTGATTTTATATCCTGCAACTTTGCTGAATTCGTGTATTAGTTCTAGCAATTTTTTGGTAGAGTCTTTTGAGTTTTCTACATAGAATATCATGTTGTCTGCAAATAGTGAAATTTGACTTCCTTGCTGACTTAGATACCTTTTCTTTTTGTTGTCTCACTGCTGAGGCTAGGACTTCCAGTACTATGTTAAATAACAGTAGTGAGAGTGGACATCCCTGTCATGTTACTAACCATACAGGAGAAGCTCTCAGTTGTTCCCCACTGAGGATGATATTAGCTGTGGGTTTTTTGTATATGGCCTTATGATGTTGAGTTGTCCTCCCTCTATCCCTACGTTGTTGAGGGTTTTTATCAAGAATGGATGCTGTACTTTGTCACTTGCTTTTTTTGCATCTATTGAGACAATCATATGGTTCTTATCCTTTCTTTTATTAATGTGGTGTATCACATTGATTGATTTGTGACTATCAAAACACCCTTGCAGCCCAGGAATAAATCCCACTTGATTGTGGTGAATGGTTTTCTTTTAATGTACCATTGGATTCAATTTGCTAGTATCTCGAGAATTTTTGCATCCATGTTCATCAGGAATGTCAGACTGTAGTTCTCTTTTTTAGAGGGGTCTTTGTCTGGTTTTGGAATCAAGGTAATGCTGGCCCCATAGAATGAGTTTGGAAATTTCCTTTCCATTTCTATTTTTTTGAAAAGTTTGAGAAGAATAGGTATTAACTCTTTTTTAAATGTTTGGTAGAATTCCCATATGAAGCCATCTGGCCTTGGACTTTTGTTTGTTGGGAGAGCTTTTTCCCCCAGTTTTATTTATTTGAGAGACTTAGCATGAGAGCAGGAGTTAGGGAGGGGCAGGAGGGGAGGGGAAGCAGACTCCACCCTGAGCGCAGACATGCAGGGCTCTATCTCCTAACCAGGTGATCATGATCTGAGCTGAAACCAAGAGTTAGATGCTTAACCGACTGAGCCATCCAGGAGCCCTGTTGGGAGACTTTAGATTATTGATTCAGTTTCTTTGCTGGTTATCAGTCTGTTCAAGTTTTCTATTTTTTCCTGTTTCAGTTTGGTAGTTTATGTTTCTAGGAATTTATCTATTTCTTCCAGATTGCCCAATTTGTTGGCATATAATTTTTCATATATTCTCTTATAATTGTTTGTATTTCTGTGGTGTTAGTTGTTATCTCTCCTCTCATTTGTGATCTTATTTCCTTGGGTTCTTTTTCTTTTCTTTTTGAAAAGTCTGGCTATGAGTTTATCAATTTTATTAAGTTTTTCAAAGAACCAGCTCCTGGTCTCATTAATCTGTTCTACTATTTGTGTTTGTTTGTTTGTTTGTTTCTATACCATTTTTTTTTTCTGCTCTTATCTGTATTATTTCCCCTCTGCTGGCTTTAGGTTTCATTTGTTGTTCTTTTTCTAGCTCCTTTAGGTGTAAGGTTGTGTATTTGAGATTTTTCTTGCTTCTTGAGGTAGACCTGTATTGCTACATACTTCTCTCTTAGGACTGCTTTTGCTGCATCCCAGAGGTTTTAGAATCTCATCTTTTCATTTTCATTTGTTTCCATGTATTTTTTAAATTTCTTCTTTAATTTTCTGATTGACCCATTCATTCTTTAGTAGGGTGTTCTTTAACCTCTGTTTTTGGTCTTTCCAATTTTTTTCTTGTAGTTGACTTCAATTTCATAGCATTGTGTTTGGAAAATATGCATGGTATGATCTCAATCTGTTTGTATTTGTTGAGGCCTGATTTGTGACCCAGCATGTGATTTATTCTGGAGAATGTCCCATGTGCACTTGAAAAGAATGTGTATTCTGTTGTTTTAGGATGGAATGCTCTGAATATGTCTGTTAAGTCCACCTGGTCCAGTGTGTCATTCAAAGTCATTGTTTCCTTGTTGATTTTCTGCTTAGATGATCTATTCATTGCTGTAAGTGGGGTATTAAAGTTCCCTAGTATTATTGTATTATTATCAATGAGTTCATTTATGTTTGTTATTAATTGATTTATATATTTGGCTGTTCCCAAGTTGGGGGCATAAATATTTATAATTTTAGGTCTTCTTTTTGGATATACCCCTTTATAATGATATAGTGCCCTTCTTGATCTCTTATTACAGTCTTTTGTTTAAAATCTAGTTTGACTGATATAAGTATGGCTACTCTGGCTTTCTTTTGACTTCTATTTGCATGATAAATGTTTCTCCATCCCCTCACTTTCAATCTGCAGGTGTCTTTGGTCTAAAATGAACCTCTTGTAGGCAGCATATAGATGGATCTTTTTTTTTTTTTAATTCATTCTTACACCTATGTCTTTCGATTAGAGCATTTAGTTCATTTTCATTCAGAAAAATTATTGATAGATATGAATTTAATGCCATTTTATTACTGCTTTGTCATTGTTTCTGGAGATTTTCTGTTTCTAGTCTGTCACTTTTCATCTTTCTTACCTACTCAAAGAGTCCCCTTTATTATTTCTTACAGGGCTGGTTTAGTGGTTATGAACCTCTTCAGTTTTTGTTTGTCTGGGAAACTCCTTATCTCTTTTATTCTGAATGATAGATTTGCTGGATAGAGTATTCTTGGCTGTAGATTTTTCCTATTCAGCATGTTGAGTATATCATGCCACTTTCTTCTGGCCTGGCAAGTTTCTGTGGAGATTTACTGCTAATCTTATTTGTCTTTCCTTGTAAGTTAGGGACCTCTTTTGTCTTGCTGCTTTTAAGATTTTTTCTTTATCTCTGTATTTTGCAAATCTAACTGCAATATGTCTTAGTTTTGGCCTGCTTTTGTTGATTTTGATGGGAGTGCTCTGTGCCTCCTGGATTTGGAAGTTTGTTTCCTTCTCCACATTAGGGAAGTTTTCAGCTATAATGTCCTCAAATAAACCTTCTGCCCCCTTTTCTTCTTTCTTCTTCTTCTGGGACTCCTATGATATGGATGTTATTGTTTCATGGAGTCACTAGGTTCCCTAAGTCTACTTCAATAATGTAAGATTTTTCTTTCTCTTTTTTGATCAGCTTCCTTACTCTCCATAATTCTATTTTCTATATCACTTATTCTTTCTTTTGCTTCTTCCATCCTTCCTTGTGGTCATTGCATCTGATCAGTTTTGAATCTCAGTTATTGCATTTTTCTTTCCAGCCAGATTAGCTTTAAGCTCTTTTATCTCTGTGGTAAGGGACTCCCCGGTGCCTTCTATGCTTTTCTCAAGCCCAGCTAGTATCCTTATGATTGATGCTTTAAATTCTGGATCAGGCATATTATTTATATCTGTTTTGGTTAGATTCCTGGCCATGACCTTATATTTTTCTTTTTGGGGGGGATGAACTCCTCTGTCTTGGCATTTTATCTAGATCTCTGTCTTCATCTCTGTGTTAGGAAAGCCTGTTGTGTTTCCTGCTCCTGAGAGTAATGGCTCTATGAAAAGGTCATACAGAATCCAGACAGCCTGGTGCTTCAGGAATTGTCTCTGGTGTATGGTGCATGTGTTATGGCTCCTCTATCCCTCAGGTCAGTCCTCCACAGAGTTTCCCCTTGCCTGCATTAAGTAGTGTTTGGACCTTGGCTAGAGTGTGGCGAGTTTTAACTAGGTGTGCTCTGGTCTGCTTGTTAAAAGAGACCTGATGCTATTTCCACTAGAGCTGAAGCTTAGTAGGACTTTATGGTCAGTAGATATGATGCATGCAGGAGTTTATGCTGGTCTTCTAGGGGAGGGGTCCATTGCACTGATTCTCAGGCACACTTGCCCAAGAAAAGCATTACCAGCAGAGCAGAGAGGTGGAGGGGGAGTGGGGCTTGGTGTGAGCAATTTAGGCAGCCAGTGTTGGCACGGTGCTATTTACTGAAGTTAGTTTATGCTGAGGGGTGAGAGAAGGAAATGGTATAAGCCAGCTCCTTTGTCCAGAGAGGGAAAGGGAAGTTCATGCTTGCTGCTGTCAGGGAAGTGCTCCCAGAAGAGCTAACAGATTCTGCTCATGTGTCCCAGGTGTTCCTCAGATTGCTACTCACACACTGTCTATTTCTGGGTAGCTTGCCCTCCTGGAGAAGTACAGTGCACCTTGGGCTCTATCCCAGCCAGACTAGCTGAGTTTTAAAGTTTCAAACATTAGGGACCTGGTGTGTAGGGACCTACAGTGGTCTCCTGGGGGAAGGTCTCGCTGCACTGGGATTGATTTTGGTTTGACCCAGAGGGACAGCTGCACTAGAGCTCAAGAGTGTAGAATTTGGAGCAAAGCACACTAGACAGCCAGTATCTGCATTAGCCACCCTCAGTAGGTGTCTCTGTGCCTATGAGGAGGGGTGGGGGAGAGAAATGTCACCGACAGGTTCCTTTGTTCCTGGAGAGGCAATGCCACCTCTCTCAGATGTGCTCCAAGAAGGGGGAACCATCTTCCCCAGTGCATCTCAAGAGATCCTCAGATCATGCTGTCTGTCCCCCAGGTTACCTGCCTGCCTTCTCTTCAGGAGCACTGCAGTGTCCTCATGGCTCTATACCAGCCACACCACAGACCTCTAACACGCAGTCTTTGAGCCCTGCTGATTGAAGAACTCATGAAAATCAGCCCCTCCCATTTTCCCAGTCAATGGCTTTGGGGAAGTGTTTTCCTCGTGCAATTCCCTGTGTGCTCCTCTCTCACTCTCTCTGCTACCTGGGCTCTCTCCCTTCTGCAGCACCTGCGATAAGTTTTTCTCCCATACCACATCTCCACACCTCTGTGTGCGGTCTCCTCTCTCCCACCAGTTATGTAGATTTTCTGTCAGTTCTCAGATCAATTTCTTGGGTATTCAGAATGATTTAATATTTATCTAGCTGTGCTTGTGATGAGACAACCCTAGGGTTCTCCTATTACTCTCCATCTTAGCTCCTCAAGCTCCCTAATTTTCTTCTAAGAGTTTTATGGTTTCAGGTCTTATATTTAAGTCTTTAATCCATTTTGAGTTCATTTTTGTGATTGGTACACAATTGGGGTCCAATTTCATTCATATGCATGTGAATGCCCAGTTTTCCAACACCATTTTTTGAAAAGATTATCCATTCCCCATTGAACATTCTTGACTTTTTTGTCAAATAGTTGATTATATGTGCATGGTTTATTTCTGGGCTCTTGATTTTTTTTTTAAGATTTTATTTATTTAACAGAGAGAGGGAGACAGCCAGCGAGAGAGGGAACACAATCAGGTGGAGTGGGAGAGGAAGAAGCAGGCTCCCAGCAGAGGAGCCCGATGTGGGGCTCGATCCCAGACTGCTGGGATCACGCCCTGAGCCGAAGGCAGACGCTTAACAACTGAGCCACCCAGGCGCCCCTGGGCTCTTGATTCTGTTCCATTGGTTTATGTGTCTATTTTTATGCCAGTGCTATATTGTCTTAATTACTATAGCTTTGTAATATAGTTTGACATCAGGAAGTTGATGCCTCCAACTTTGTTCTCCTTTCTCAAGATTGCTTTGGTTATCAGAATCTTTTGTGATTCCATACGTATTTTAGAATTTTTTTCTATTTCTATGAAAAAAAATGCCATTGGAATTCAGACAGCGATTTTTGATAGGGATTGCGTTGACTCTGTAGATCGCCCTGGGTAGCATGCACATTTTACAAGAATTCTTCTGATCCATGAACACTGAACATCTTTACATTTATGTATGTCTCCTTCAATTTTTTATCTATGTCTCATAACTTTCAGTGTTCAGATTCTTGATTAAATTTATTTAATCCTTCTGTGTTGTGTATTACTAAGTACTTTATTATTTCTGATGTGATTATAAATGAGATTTATTTCTTTTTCAGACAGTTCATTGTTAGTGTACAGTAACACAACTGATGTTTGTATGTTGATTTTTTTATACGTAGCTTTCCTGAATTTGTTGATTAAATCTGTTTTTTGGTCGCATCTTTAGGGTTTTCTATATGTAAGATCATGTCATCTGAAAACAGAGACAATTTTACTAAATTCCTTTCTGACTTGGATGCCTTTTGTTTCTTTTTCTTACTTAATTGCTCTTTCTGGACTTTCAGTACTATCTTGAATAGGAGTGCTGATAGTATTCTTGTCTTATTCCTGATCCTTGAAGAAAAGCTTTCAAATTCTCAACACTGAGTATGATGTGGACTTGTCATATATGGCCTTTATTATGTTGAGGTATGTCCCTTCCATACATAATTTGTTATGAGTTTTTATCATAAAAGGATGTTGAACTCTGTCAAATACTTTTTCTGCATCTATTGAGGTGATCATATGATTTTTATCCTTCATTTTATTAATGTGATGTATCACACTTAATGATTTGCTTATGTTGAACCATCCTTGCATCCCAGGGATAAAGCCCACTTGATCATGGTGTGTGATCCTTCTAATGTGTAGCTAAATTCAGTCTCCTAGCATTTTACTGAGAATTTTTACATCTATATTCATCAGAGATATTGGCCTATAATGTTATTTTTTTGTAGTGTCTTTACCTAGCTTTGGTGTCAGCATAATGCTGGCCTTATAAAATGAGATTGGGAATGTTCATTCCTCTTCAACATTTTAGAAGAGAAGGATTGGCATTAATTCTTCTTTAAGTGTTTGGTAGAACTCACCAGTGAAGCAATCTGGTCCTGGGCTTTTCTTTGTTGAGAGGCTTTTGATTACTGATTCAGTCTCCTTATTCATTATTGGTCTGTTCAGATTTTCTATTTCTTCATGAGTCAGTCTTGCATGTCTCCAGGAATTTATCCATTTTTTCTTGGTTGTCTAATTTGTTGGCTTTTACTTGTTTGTACTAGTCTCTTATGATCCTTTATACAGTAGTTCCCCCTTATCTGCCATCTCACCTTCTCTGGTTTCAGGTTCCTGCAGTCAACTGTGGTCTGGAAGCAGATGATCCGCCTCCTGACGTATCATCAGAAGGTCAATAGTAGCCTACTGTTACATCATAATGCCTACATCGTTCATCTCATTCATTTCACCATGTAGGTATTTTATCATCTCATCTCATCACAAGAAGGATAAGTACAGTACAGTAAGATATATTGAGAGAAAGAAAAAGGGACTACATTACCATAACTTTTATTACAATGTATTGTTACAATTTTTCTATTTTATTATTAGTTATTGTTAATCTCTGACTGTGCCTAATTTGTACATTTAACTTTATCATAGTATATATATATAGGAAAAAACATAGCATATATAGGATTCAATTGAATATCAATATAAGTCTTGGTATTTTACCAAATTTGTAACAATGCTATCAAATTAATTGTGATTTCCCCCCTCTCCAGGTTTATGTTGGTCTCTTAATTGTAATTGCGGTTTTTCTTTGGGGATGAATAGAAGTTTTAAATGTTCACATAATTAAATATTTACTATTTTTTCCATTGCTTTTCAGTTGTCTCCTTCCAAAAGTTTGAAAAATATTCACTGCTATTTTTTCTGTTTTGATTTGTTTTTATATATTTAACTCAAACCATCTGGGATTTATTTTGATGTTTGATGTGAGGTGAGAATCTACATGATTATTTTCCCCAAAATGCTAAATTATTGCTCCAAATTGAATAACGCCTATTTTTCCATTGATTAGTGATATATTCTTTGTATTGATTTCATACTATATTCAAATTTATTTCTGGGATACTTGGTGCCACCAACAGTGTCTTCATTCCCTACTATTTAAAAGTGTTTATAACTGTATAATAGGCTTTAATACTCTATGACTAATATTTACCAGATGGATTTCAAAGATATATTTGTTGCTTTTCTTCTAGAAATATTTTCAGTGAGAATTATTCACTGATTATGTTCAAAACACAGTAATAAGGTTTTAGAAATTATAACAGCACAACATGGGCACAGAAATAATGCAAGTGATATTGAAGGGTGTAACACAAACAGAAAAGACACCCCCTCCCCTGCCATGCACTGTGTCCCCTTCAACAAGGGCCACTGTTAAGACTTTTTGGTTGTATTGTTCCAGAAATTGTCCATGCATATATTTTTAAGAACATACATAGTGTCTATTCCCTTACCCCCAATTTTTACATAGCTTGGTTTATACTACACATTCAGTTCTCAATCTTGTTTTTTCACTTTACTTTTCATGATAGCAGTATACTCCTTATTCAGAAAGAATTTTTAAAATAACGTGAAGTTCCAAAATATCCCATTGAAGTTTTGTCTGGAATTACATCAAATCCTACACACACTAACAAGCATTTTGAATTTCTTTTACTTCCTCAGCCATCAAGTGCTTCCTCTTGTTCCTTGGTCTTGCTTAGGAATTTACCTTAGATAGAAAGAATGCCCTCATGTACTTCAGGTCCTTTTTGCATGCCTCTCCATCTTGGTAACTTTCAACAACCTTTTCAGTATTAGCTTGTGATATTTTCTCCTGAAAACCTTTTATTTGCATTTTTTTCTTGTATCTAGTTCCTTAATAAAGTCATATTAATTCTACAGTTTTTGGAAATTCCAATGAAATGTCTTGATGTCTACTAATATAAATTGCAAATGGTGAGAGTTTATCTATTTCTGCTTTATCTTTATTGCACAAACAGAACTTCCAGTGCAATATTGAGTAATAATAGTGATAGTGGACACCCTGATACTGTGTCTACTTTGAATAAATATGTCTTTCCTCTTTTGTTTTTAAATATTATGTCTACCAGTGGTTTGAAATATGTACTCCCTTAAATGTTAAGGAAGTGACTGTCTAGTCCTATTATTTTAGAGACTATGAAAGATATTGATTTTTTTAATGCCCTTTTGGTATCTGTTGAGATACCAAACACCTGAGAATCATTGCAACAGACCCCTCCCCCAGAAGATCAGCAAGAACATCCAGCTAAGACCAAGTTTACCAATCATAGGGAACTGCAAACTTCAGCATTAGGGGAAAATAGTATATAGAATTCATGTTTTTATTTTCCCCACAACTCTTTAGCCTTTCAATTTAAATTTTATTCTCTTTTCTTTTTCAAGGAATTGTGATTTTTTTATATGACTTATTTATATAACATAGTACCAAAAAAGTTCCCTAATGTTGAATCTGGATTGCTTTTCTGAGATAAAATCCCTTTGGTTCTGGTAGACTGAAATACATATTATTGCCTTTTCCTTCTCACACTTTGTTTAGCTTTTTTTTTTTGTAAATAAAGTTAGTAATATCTTTTATATGATTTGAGAAAAGTCCCTCAGAATAAAAGACCATCAACATTTAGAAGGTAGGTAGTCTCTACTTATGACAGAAATACTTTATATTATAAATGAAAAGCTGATATTCTGATAGATAAAAACAGCATCCTGTGAATTTGATTAGCAGGACTCATATCATCTCATTTTTCCTAGGTGAATCAAATCCCTCAACCTGTAGTTCTTCGAAGTGGATACTGTATTGGGGCAGAAATATTAAGTAATAGCCATGAGAACCAACTGGAAAAAGTCAGCACACCAATTCTCACTACAAGTTCCTAGGTCAAAGAACTTATTTTCAAAGTGCAAAAAATATAACAAAATAGATACCAGAGATTTCTTTTGCTTTTAAGTTGTTTTGATTATCTGAGGGTTTGAACCTATATGTCAACCTATTAACAAATATCTTTATGGGGATTTTCTTTTCATTTGCCTTAAAAAGTTTCTATTTTTCCCATTTCCATTTTGTGAGACAAACGTCTTTTAAGGCATATCAAGATTTAGTAATATCAAGATTATATTCCAAAATAACAGCACTTTTATAACTCGGAAGGCAATATGCAAGTAACTCTAAGGTCAATTCAATCTCTTCAATACAAGGTTTCTATCACATACAGTAACTTTCTTACCAATCATTGAAAAAAAAAATCACTACACCACTTCTGAACTTATTAAGTTCCTCTGAAGCTATAAAGCCCAACTTTGCTTTAGCTTCTGGTTCATGTAATGATAACCCAATACAAATCTTAGGTTGAAATTACTTAAGCAGATCTATGCCAGGCATTAGTTATTCATCTGGTTTGTAATAACACTGTTTTTTTAGAATTAATGCTCACTCTTAAGCATAAAATCTGGGTCGAAAATTTAAATGATTCAGCCAGGGACTGAAAGATGTGGCAGTCATTCCCAGCTACACTGATTCTATTATGCTCCTCTTCAAATGACCTTCTTCAGGATGTCAATTCTCTGAAATTAAAAGTATCCTAATGGAGTTATGTTATTTTGTACCTGTCTTGTGGATGTGATTTTGTTTTCTTACCAATCTGTTTGAAAATGGCCAGAATAGGCATAACCTTGCCTTTACTGGTAGTAACCACATCGTACATACATTATATACCTTGGCTCATGTAACTTATTTCTTATGCAACAGAAATTACAACTATAATTGCCCTTCCAATCTTTGCCTTTGTAGAGTGTTCTGAAAATAGAAGGAGCGCTATTCCTCTGGCAAAATTATTCCTGCATAAGAACATATATATTCCTTGGACTTTCCAAGATGGCAGAGGAGTAGGAGACCTTAGTTTTGTCTGGTCCCAGGAATTCAGCTAGATAGCTATCAAATCATTCTGAACACCTGTAAACTCAACCAGAGATTGAAGAAAAGAATTACTGGAAGTCTACAAATAGGAAAGTGACCACTTTCTGCAAGGTAGGAGATGCGGAGAAGTGAATCCAAGGCAATATATTGGAATATAAACCCCGGTGGGGGGTGGGGCGTCCATCAGCCAGCTATCAGAAGGTGATATAGCAGTAGAATGCAAAATCGGAACTTTAAGAAATCTGCTCTGGTGAGGGTCATCCCTGCCTGAAAGACACTCAGGTGGCAAAGCGGAGCAGAATCCCTGGGGTCACAGAAAGAACAGGGGTGCCTGAGTGTGGCAGAGTTCCCAGGCATCAGAGCGGAGAAGCCGGCCACAATCAGCAAGCCCAGGAATGGGCTCTCAGCTTGGGGTTGCCATAAATCACGAACCCTGGCATGGTCGAGTGATCACTCTCTGAGCAGGGTCCCAGCAAGTGGCAGAACCGCAGTGAGACCCCTCCTTCCTCCCCCAGGAGGAACAGAACTGGTGTGTGCAGGAGTCTGCAAGGCTTGGAGACTTGAAGTGGGGTCGCATGCCTAAGATAGAAACGATTGGTCACAGGCTGGGTGAGCACGGAGTGTGGATGGAGACCAGGGAGACAGGAGTGATTGACTGCTCTTCCCTGAGGGCTCACTGAGGAGTGGGGCCCCAACCCTTTGACTGGGGTGGGACACTGGGAGGCTGGAAGGCTGCCATTTTCATTCTCATCCTCTAAAGCTGTGTGGAAAGCCTTCAAGGAGCAAAAGCCACGTGGAGCAATCCAGAGCAGCTTAATTAGCCTGGCCCCCTGGCAAGGGTGGTGCAATTCAACCCAGGGCAAAAACACCTAAGAATCATTGCAACAGGCCCCTCCCCAGAAGATCAGCAAGAACATCCAGCTAAGACCAAGTTTACCAATCATAGAGAACTGCAAAATTTCAGCATTAGGGGAAAATAGTATATAGAATTCATGTTTTTATTTTCCCCACACCTCTTTAGCCTTTCAATTTAAATTTTATTCTCTTTCCTTTTTCAAGGAATTTCTTATTTTATCAACTCTTTTTTTAAAAATCTTTTTTAATTTTCATTTTTACAGTTATATTCTATCCTTTCATTATATTTAATTTTATTTTTGTGTATATATATATTTTTTTTTCTTTCTTTACAATTTTGGGATGCAGTTTCTTCTAAAAAACAGACCAAAATACACCCAAGATATAGTGTATTGCTCTGTTCTCTTCACCTGTCTGTTCATATTCTTTTTTTTTCTTTTAATTTTCATTTTTACAGTTACATTCTATCCTTCCATTATATTTAATTTTACTTTTGTACATATATAAGTTTTCCTTTCTTTACAATTTTGGGACCTAGTTTTTTTTGGATTGCAGACCTACATGTAAAATCTAAAGCCATGGAACTTCTAGAAAAAAAATCATTGGAGAATATCTTCACAATCGTAAGTAAGCTAAGATTTCATAAAGAGAAAAGGGAAAACACTAAGAATTTTTTAAGATAAATTACAATTTTAACTTTTGCAAAAGTAAAATTGTTCAGGACGACCTACCATTAAGAAAATAACAGCAAAGCCATATGAAAGAAAATATTCACAACATACATTTAAGAATGGACTTGTCTGCTCCCCAAAAATAAAAGATAAAATGAGAAACAAATTTGAACTGAGGTTTCAGAAAGAAAGATGTATAAATTTCCAGTAAGCCTAAGATTTCATACTCAGCATCATTAGTCATCAGGGAAATGCAAAATTTAAAATCACATCTACCCACATAACTAAAATGAAAAATATTGGTGACACCAAATGTTGGAGATGATGCAGAGCAAGAGAGGAAAAAAATGCGACCCATGGGTTAAAATCCATTTGTCGCCCCTTTTTTATAAAGTTCTATTAGAACACAGCCCTGCCCATTTATTTATGTATTTTCTGTGGATGCTTCCACACTGCAATAGCAGAACTGAGTGATTACAACAGAGACTGTATGGCCCACAATACTAGGATATTTACTTGATATCCCTTTATAGAAAAACATCGCTGACCCATGACATAGTATTATCAGAACCCTCATAATAATCTCATTGTAGTTTGGCAGATAAAATGCTACAAACGATTTGGAAAACTAGTTTATAATTTCATAAAAAGCTATATCTACGCTACAACTCAGCAACGCACCACCGAGCATTTATTCAAGATGGAAACATACATCCACATTAGGCTTTGTGCAAGAATGATCATTAAAATGTTATTCATTTTAGCCAAAAACTACAAAAAGTCCAGGTATCTATCAACAGGAGATTGGAAAAACACTGTGGTATATTCATTCAATAGAACGTTTCTCAGCAATATAAAAAAACAAACTACCGAAATATGTAGCAATCTCAAAAACCTAATGTTGTGTCAAAAAAAGAAGACACAAAATGCATATTTACATGAATTCTAGACAAAGCAAATTCACATATGGTGACAGAATTCACTGTTTGCTTTGATATGGGGATGTATTACCTTGCAAAGGGCACAGGTAACTCTGGAGTGATGGAAATTTTCTGTCTTGTTCGTGGTAAAGATTACACAGATCTAAGCATTTGTGTAAATGGTTTAAATTGTATGCTTAAAATTGGGAAAAAAAAGAACATATATATTTTTTTCAAGGCTTACACAGTATGAGAGTTTAACAAAAAAGAAATAATATCTTCTATTTCTCTAATACAAAGTCACTTCCAATAAGGCCAGCTAAAGTTGTTAGCAAGGATCGTGGGGGAAAAATGTTTCAAAATTATCTCTTAATCTTTATAGTCATACTACATCTTCTGCTCTTTTGTATATAAACTTAATATTTCTGAGAAGTTTGCTTCACATTAATAAAATTGTTAAGAAAAATGTTCTGATATTTAGAAATAAGGCAAAAGCATGACTACGTACCATTTTCATGTCACTCAAGCACTAATGGCTCTGTCCAAGGATTATTTAACTAAATTAAGGGGATTTTACTTTTGTTTGACTTACTATTTGTTCTTGATTAGGGACTACATTCTGTAAAATTAGGCTTTAACTTTAAATTTCTCTCTGGAATTAAGGTAACTCTGATGGTTATGGTTTCCTTACCCTGTAGGACATTAACTAGTTTGTATCTGTTAGCAAATTCATTTCAGCTCTCTTTTCACTGGATAACTATATATTCGAATTCTCCCATGAACCAGCTTTATCTCTTCATGGTTTTCTCAATAATGAGTTAAGAAATCCTTGATCATGCCCACTATAATATTTGTATAAGAAACAAGTCTTGGGGCGCCTGGGTGGCTCAGTCTTTAAGCGTCTGCCTCCCGCTCAGGGCGTGATCCCGGCACTCTGGGATCAAGCCCCAAATCAGGCTCCTCTGCTGTGAGCCTGCTTCTTCCTCTCCCACTCCCCCTGCTTGTGTTCCCTCTCTCGCTGGCTGTCCATCTCTGTCAAATAAATAAATAAAATCTTAAAAAAAAAAAAAGAAACAAGTCTTAATTTTTAAACAACTGTACTTTGACAATTCTTACTTTTAACACACAGTTCATTTTTAAGACCAAAGACCCCTGGATGTTATTCTCCCCTCAGCTCTTCTCAACAAAATATGAAGCCAGGTGGCTTCAAATACCATAAAACATGAGAAAACTATAAGCCCCTGAAGCATATTTCCAAATGCAAACATCAATTAGAGCAGTTTTTAAAATTCCTGTCATGGTAAGCACATGTGCAGATTTTTTCCCCTTAAATATATATATTTACACACACACACACACACACACACACACACACACACACACAATTTATGGGTAGAATTTAATAGGCTGCATCAGGCCAATGTTCCAAATGCAACAATTAGGGGAAAAAAATGGATAAATGACAACATTTTTTAAGACATCAGAGTGATATGGATGCCGAAGGGACTGGATAATATTCCAGAATGGGGAGAAATATTTGTAATAAGTTTACGTTGGCAAGCAATTTCTTCTTTGGGGGAGCTAGCTAATTCTGGGTTTGGATTAAAGATTGGACTTGGTGCTAGTAGAGGGCATAACATGGGGGAAAGAAAAACCAATGGATCTTTTGGTGGTTGCTGAGGTTGGCACAACAGGTTGGAAATCTGAGGAGCTCAAACAAATACTAATCAAAAGAAAGATGGATCATATGGTAATTCTATTTTTAATTTTTGAGGAACGTCCATAACTGTTTTGCACAATGGCTGCACTAGTTTGCATTCCCGCCAACAGTGCACAAGAGTTCCTTTTGCTCCAAATCCTCATCAACACTTGTTATTTCTTGTGTTGTTCATTTTAGTCATTCTGACAGCTGTGACGTGGTATTTCATTGTGGTTTTGATTTGCATTTCCTCAATGAGTGAATTTGAGCATCTTTTCATGTGTCTGTTGGCCATCTGTTGGCCATCTATATGTCTTCTTTGGAAAAATGTCTATTCATGTCTTCTGATCATTTTTAATTATATTTGGTTTTTTGGTGTTGAGTTGTGTAAGTTCTTTATATATTTTGGATATTAACCCTTTATTGGATATATCATTTGCAAATATCTTCTTCCATTTGTAGATTGTCTTTTTGTTTTGTTGATGGTTACCTTTGCTGTGCTTTTTATTTTGGTGCAGCATTATTTACAATAGCCAAGATACGCAAGCAACCCAAGTGTACATCCATGGATGAATGGATAAAGATACACACACACACTGGAATATTACTGAGCTACAGAAAAGAAAGAAATCTTACCATTTGCAAAAACATGGATGGATCAAGAGGGTATAATGCTAAGTTAAATACATCAGTCAGAGAAAGACAAATAACATATGATTTCACTCATATGTGGAATTTAAGAAACAAAACAGAAAAAAGAGATGGACAAAAAACCAAACTTTTAAATAGAGAGGACAAACTAGAGGTTGCTAGAAGAGAGGTTGGTGAGGGAATAGGTGAAATAGGTGAAGAAAATTAAGAGTACACTTGTGATAAGCCCTGAGTAGCATATAGAATTGTTGAATCATTATATTGTACACCTGAAACTAATATGACACTGTATGTTAATTATATTTGAATTTTTAAAAATAAAATGTTTAAAAAAGAAAGTTGGAGTGGTAATTTTAATATCAGAAAATTGGACTTCAGAACAGGAATATTTCTGGGAAAAAGAGAAAAATTATGTAATAACAGAAGGCTCAGTTCACCAAGAATATTTATCACAAAAATGATAAAAGTACATTCATAAAAGAATCTTTAGAATACGGGAAACAAAATCTGAGAGAATTGAAAAAATACAGACATATCCAAAATTATGGTTGGCAATTTCAATATTTTTCTCCGTAATCTATAAAAATATTAGACCAAAAATCAATACAAAATTAGAAGACTTGAACATTATCAACCAATTTGACCTACTTAATATTCATAGAACACTCCACCCACCATAGCAGATTAGTCATCCTTTTCAAGAAAATATGAAACATTTGCCAAGAGAAACGATATTCTGGGCCAAAAAACAAAACACACTTAAAAGATTTAAAGTAATATAAAATATGTTTTCTCATCATAACAATAAAAGTACAAAGAAAGATTTTGGAAAACATCTTCTACTTGGAATTGATAAAAACTCTTCTAAATAATCAATAGATTGAAGAAGATCTTGCAAGAAAATCAGAAAACATTTGCAACTGAATGAAAGTGAAAATACAGTATATTAAAACTATGAGTGCAAATACCGCTGTCCTTAGAGGGAAATTTTTAGCATTAATGCTCGTATTAGAAAATAAGAAAGATCTCAGATCAATGACTTAAGCTTTTAATAAAGTAGAAAATTTACATGGAAAGGCAGAGGAGCTAGTACAATAAAAACAAAATTGTAAAGAAGAAAATTGGAGGACTCTTCCTACATGGTATCAAGATTTACTGTAAATAACCAAGTAACATGGACAGTATAATATTGGTGAAAGGATAAACGTGTAACTCAATGAAGCCAAACGGTATAGAAATAGACCCTCACATATGTAACCAATTGATTTTCAACAAAATTGCAAAGGCAATTCAATAAAGAATCAATCATCTTTTCCATAAATAGGGTGGAAAAGTGGGATATCCACTTGAAAAACAAGACAAAACAAAACTTCAATCCATGACGCAGACCACACACACAAAACTTAGTCAAATGAATTATTGATATACGGAAAATCTAAAATTATATCACTATTACAATAAAATGCAGGATAAAGCCTTCATGTCCTTAGACCATGCAAATGTCCCATAGATTTCTCCGTCAACATTTCGTGAACCATAAGAGAAAAAATTGATATTTTCCATCAAAATTTAAAATGTCAGCGCCCCAAAAGACCATGATAATAAAATAAAAAGATAAATGACAGACTGGGAGAGAACTATTTGAAAAACACATATCAGCTAAAGGTCTCATGTCCTAAATATATAAAGAATTCTTAAAACTCAATAAGAAGAAAACAAATAACCCAGGAAAAACACTTAGTGAAAGATTTGAACAGATACAAAACAGACATGTATTACAAATAAGCACATATAAAGATATTCTATATTAGCAATCCTTAAGAAAATGTGAATTAAAACCACAACGAAATTCCACTACACATCTATTGGAATGGCAAACAAAAAACTTGACAATACCAAAGGCTGATGAAGCTGTGAAATTATTCAATAATACATTATTGGTGGTAATCAAAAAATGGTATAACTACTTTGGAAATGAGTGTTCAGTTTCTTATCACTTTAAATGTATAGTAATCTGATTCCCAGGTATTTACCAAGTAAAAATGAAAACATGTTCACACAAAAACCTGTACACAAATGTTTATAGTTACATTATTCAAAGTCACCAGAAATTGGAAATTAGTCAAACACATTATTCATAACAGCTTAAAAGTGGAAACAACTCAAATAACTTTCATCTGGTAAATGGATAAATAAACTGGTATGTTCGTGTAATGAAATACTACACAGCAATAAAAAAGAACAAATGACTTATACAACAACACGAATGAATCTGAAATGCATAATGCTAAATCACAGAAGCCAAACTTAAAATGATATATATGATTCCACTTCTATGACATTCTATAGAAGAAGCCAGTGGTTGCCAGAGCGTGAGGGTAAGGGGAAGTGGTAGCTTCAAAGAAGCACAAGCAAATTTGGGGGATGGCATTGCAACGTACCTTGATTGTGATGGTAGTTTCACAACTTGGTGCATTTGTCAAAACTCATAAAATTATATAGTAAAAATTATGAATTTTACTATATGGAAATTATTTCTCAATAAGCCTGAATTTAAGAAAAGCTGATACAGGAAGTAATATAAAATAATGACATAATAATAAAAAAAGAAAAGAGAAAGAGAAAGAAAGGATAAGAGGGGAAAAAACAAAAAGGATAAGCAGGATGGTAAACTCAAAGTTACTTATATGAGTAATTACATGAAGCGCAAATGGACTAAACAGTCCCAAATCAAAGGCAAAGATTTTCAGACTGGATTTAAAAAAACAACTCAAGTATATGTTGTTATGCTTGAAATATAAGCACACAGATTGAAAGCAAAAGAATGGAAATGATAGACAAGCAAACAGTAACCTAAAAAAAAGCTTGTGTGGTTATATTAATATCAAAGTTACCTTTAAGGCAAGAAGTGACCACAGATAAAGGGTGGCATTTCCTAAAGATAAAAGGGGCAATTCAACAGGAAGACACAACAATCCGAAATTTTTATGTCTGTTTTGACATAGTTTCAAACAATGAATGTAAACATTAATAGAAGAGTAAAGGAGAAGTAAAACCCTAATCATAGTTTAATATATCTACTTCTGGGGGCTCCTGGGTGGCGCAGTCATTAAGCGTCTGCCTTCGGCTCACGGTGTGATCCCAGCGTTCTGGGATTGAGCCCCACGTCAGGCTCCTCTGCTAGGAGCCTGCTTCTTCCTCTCCCACTCCCCCTGCTTGTGTTCTCTCTCTCGCTGGCTGTCTCTATCTCTGTCAAATAAATAAATAAAATCTTTAAAATATATATCTCTATCTCTATCTATCTATCATCTATCTATCTATCTATCTATCTATCTATCTATCTATCTATCTACTTCTGGTGTATTAGACCCCATAGAATGACTAGATAACAAAAATCATAAATTATATAGAAATCTGAACAAAATTATTGACAAATTTGATCTACTTCATATATAAATATATTTATATTAAATATATATATTAAATATGATATATATCACTACACCCAGCATCTGCAGAAAGCATATTCCAGTACAGATGAAATATTTACCATAATATACTGTCTGCTATGCATAAAAGAAGTCTGAACAAACTTCAAAAAATTAAAATCATATAGGGAACTTCTTGGACCATGGTGAAATGAAACTAGAAATCAATGAAGAGATAACTAAAAAATCTGAAAATATTTGGAAATTAAGCAGTGTTCTAAGTAACCCAGTAGTCAAGAAAGCACAATGACAATTAGATAACAAAAATTCAGCGTATTAAAATTCATGGGATATGCAGTGTGTGTTATTTATTATTTTTTGCCTCTCAGCTCCAAAGTCCACTTATTTGCCAGCTTTGTGTAAACAGGTATCGGCCCTTTAAATATTTTTCCTTGCTGGCTGGAACTTTGTCATTAGAGGGCACTGGAAACACATTGCAGGGGGGAAACAGTTTTTGCTTCCTCATTCTGGTATGCTTGCTGGGGAAGCTTCTCCAAGACACATTACTTTCCCCAGTACTAGGCTTCTGCAGTTCACAATGGCCAGCAGCTTTCCCTGGACCTCCCTTGGGCAGCTTTGTAGCAAAGTGCTGCTGAGAAGGTTCCCTGGCACCTCAGAGGGTGGATTTCCAGCACACTTTACCAATATGGTGTCATAAGACCTCTGCCATTCAGTGAGCCACAGAAGCCTACAGCAAGACCAGGATCTCAGGCCTTGAGAGGACCTCTCTTTTGGGTGTGCTATCTCAGCTCTAGGGGTAGAAGTTGTAGAACCTTCTTTACTTTTTGCTGACCAACCCATCATTACCCCAATCCACTGGTACAGTTAATAATTCTTTATGTTAAACTTTTTCAGATTACTGTGTGTTTTCTCTTTCCTGATTGGACCTATTGATTCCCTTAAAGATTTATTTATTTATTTATTTATTTATTTATTTATTTATTTATTTTAGAGAGTGTGAGCAGGTGGAGGGACAGAGGGAGACGGAAAGAATCCTCAAGTAGACTCCCCATTGAGCACAGAGCCCCAAGCAGGGCTTGATCCCAGGACTCTAAGATCATGACCTGAGCTGAAATCAAGAGTCAGACACTCAACTAACTGACTGGGCCACCCAAGCGCCCCTGGAAGACTTTCTTTAAAATCACAATTTATCTAAATTGACACAAGAAAAATCAGAAAAAAATCTAAATAGTTGTTAAATATGTTAAATCTATAATTAAAAACTTATCTCCAAAGAAAATGTCAAGCCTAAAGGTCTTTACTGGTGAATTCTTGGAACATTTAAGAAAGAAATGGTACTAATGTTGCACAACCTCTTCAAGGAATAGAGAGAGAACATTTATTTATAACTCATTTTATGAGGGCAGCATAAATCTGATACAAAAATAAAACAAGAAAATTACAGAACAATATTTACTAACAGACACACAAATTAGAGCAAAATATTAGAAAATCAAACCCAGAGAATATGTTAAAAGATAATATGTCATGACCAAATTGGCTTATTCTAGGAATAAAAAAATTTTTGAATTTTGAAAGTTAGTCAGTATAATTCACCTCATTAAGGTAATGAAAGTGAAAATAATATAATTACCTCAACAGATGCAAAAAGGCATCCAATTAAATTAACCACTAGCTCATGATAAAAACTCTCAGCAAACTAGGAATAGAAGAAAACTTCTTTAATGTGATCAAATTTATATATAAAAAGACTAGTGTAACATATTTAATGGTGAAATGTTCTGTGCTTTCTCCCTGAGTTCAGGAACAACTCAGGTACATTTGTTTTTATTCTACTAATCCTTTTATTACTTCACTAATCAGATCCTAGTTAGTACAACAAGGCAAGAAAAAAGAATTAAATGGTATAAAGATTGGAAAGGAGCCAGTAAAACTGTCATTCCAGGTGATATTATTGTAAATAATAGGAAAACTCAAAAGAACATATATACTATTAGAGTTAATAAATGATTTAAGCTGTCAATATATAAATATCTGTTATATTTCTATATATTTGAAAAGACAGTAAAATAAACTTTAGAAACAATATCATTAACAATAGTTTTGGAAAACCTCAAATATCTCAGGAATGAATCTGATGAAGGATGCAAGATCACTAAACTGAAAACTATTAAACATTGCAGGGAAAAATTAAAGATGACCTAAATAAGTGGATAGCTATACCATATCCATGGATTGGGAGACTTAATATTGTAAAGATGTTAATTCTCCTCAAATTAATTTACTGATTCAGTGCAATATCAATCAAGATCCCAGCAGGTTTTTCTGTGGAAATTTTTAAGGGGATACTAAAATTTATATGTAAATGCAAACAGCCTGTAATAGCCAAGGAATCAGGTTGAAGAAATTATTGGAGGATTTACATTATCAGATATCAAGACTTAGCATAAAGTGATGATATTTAAGATAGTGGGATATATGCAATGACAGATAAATTGACTAGTGGAACAAAAAAAAAAGAGTCCAGAAATAGACCCATATATATATAGTTAGCTGATGTACAACAAAGGTGCCATTGCAACTTTATGGTAATAAGACTTTTTTTCAATAAGTGATGCTGGAGCAACTGGATAATTCATATGGGACAAACAGACCTTAACACTATTTTATACCACTTAGAAAAATTAATTTCAGTTGGATTACAGACCTAATTTAAAAGGAAATCAGTAATTTTCTAGAACAGGGGTTGATGAATTTTTTAAAGGCCAGACAGTCAATATTTTTGACTATGGGGGGCCATAGTCTGGTTAGCAACTACACAACCCTGCTGTTCTAGCACAAAAGAATCCTTAGACAATATATAAATGAATGGGAATGGTTGTGTTCCAATAAAAAATAAATTTATAAAAACTTGTGCCAGACCACATAGGCCATAATTTGCTGACCCCTGTTTTAGAAGATAATACAGAAGAATTTTATGACCTTGGGGTAGGCAGTGATTTCTTAAATAAGACCCCCCCCCCAAAAAAACATGAACCATAAAGTTAAGTTCAGAAATTCTATTTCTGAAAAGACAGCATTAAAAGAAATGGCAAGACACAGCCTAAAATGAGATATTCATGATATATAAGCATATGTATCTGTGTATGTATATATACACATATCATATATACAGCATGTGTATCCAACAAATCACTCATAGCAATAACATCTGAAGAACACTTACAAATAGAGAAGAAAAAGATAAATAACTCAATGAAGATAAACAGCTCAAACAAAATGAGCAATAAACCTAAGGAGACATTTTGCAGAGCAGACTACTAAGCATGGACATAAGAATCTGAAAAGTTGTACTTTATGATCAGTCATCAAGGAAATGCAAATAAAAATAAAGCCATAATAAAATATCAGTACACACTCAGCATGGCTAAAATTAAAAAGACACAATATGAAGTGGTGGCCAGGATATGGAGCAACCAGAACTGGAACTTTCATATACTACCAATGAGAGTATAAATTGTTACAACCACTGTGAATCACTGAGGTCTACTAAAGCCTCCCTTATGATTCGACAGTTCCAACACTTAGTATATAAGAGAAAATGCATGAATATGTCACACAAAAGGCATGTACAAAACTATCATAGCAGTTTTCTTCATAATAGCCCTAAACCGGAAATAACTCAAATGTCTATCAACAGTAGAACGAATAAACTGCGGCGGAATAGAATACTACAAGCAGTTACAAAGAACTGATAACATGGATGAGTATAACAGACATGATACTAAACAAAAAGAAAACCCCAGGCACAAAACTAGAAGGAACTGTATTTCAGACAGACAGAATAATCTACGGTGATGGGCACAATGCCTCGAGGAGCACAGTGCAGCATTCTGGGTGCCAATACTCTACATCTTGATTTAGATAGTGCTTACAAGAGTAATACATATGTAAAAATTCATTGGGCTATATATTTACAATTTGTGCACGTTAGTTTCAGTATGTCAAAACTCAAAAACAATTTTCTTAAATCACAGAAATTGCATAAATATATTTTCACTGATTCAAACCACACTGAAAGGCATAGAGTAAAATGTTAATCCTACCTTCATTTCTTGCTCCCCCATTCCTGCTGTCCTCCCTAAAGAAAATAATCAAATGAGCTTACTTCCAAATCAATTTCTATGCATTTATATGCATAAATATATGCCAATGTACAGTAACATTTAAAAAATACACATTCATGCTTCACAATTTCATAATTTTATTTTTATCCTAAAAATACATCTCAAGCTCTTTCTATATCTAACGCAGATCAGTCTCCTTTTTTTTTTTAAAGCTACACAATGTTCGTAGTATCAAGGTAACATAATTAATTCCATAATTTTACAACTAGTGGAAATTTAGATTATTCCTATTTTTTCATTTCAAAAAATGAAAAATTTTTTCATAATTTTTTAGATTATTCCTATTTTTCAAAACCTTGCTGCATCAAGCACCCTGAAGTTTTCTTTGTGCACACAAACGAGTATTTTATGGTACTAAAACTGTAGAAACAAAATTGCTGAGCAAAAGAAACTGTAAAGTAAAAGTTTTGGTAAATTCTGCCAAATTGCTTTCTCAGAAAGACTTACAAATTACATTCTGACCAGGTGTATGTAAAAAATACCTGATTCCTCAAATCTTTATAAACACTAAATATTATCGACCTTTTTTTAAAGTTTTAATTTAAATTCTAGTTAGTTAACATACAGCGTAATACTAGTTTCAGGTACACATAAATATTATCAATCTTTTGCCAGTTCTAAGAATAAAAGAAAAAAAAGCAATTCACTGTTACTTTAAATTACATGTCTTAAGTTAGACAAAGACAAATATCAAATGATCTTACTTGCACATCAAAACTAAAAAACAAAACAAAAATCAAAACAGAACCATAAATCAGAGAAAGAACTGACGGTTGTCAGAAGGGGGGGATGGGCAAAATGGGTGAAGGGGACGGGGAGATACAGGTCTTCAGTTACAAAATAAGTAAGGCATGGGGATGAAAGTTATAGCAATAGGGAATATAATCAATGGTGTGGTAATAACATTGTACAGTGACAAGCGGTAATTACACTTGTGGTGAGCATAGCATAAGGTGTAGAGATGTTGAATCACTATGTTGTACACCTGAAACTAATGTAACATTGCATGTCAACTATACTTCAATGAAAAAATTTTATTTCTATTCATTATTTATACTTCTTCCTACTGAAGTGGTTATTTATGTCCTTCATACATGTTTCTATTAGATTGTTTATATTTTTCTTATTGATATTTTTGGTGTTTATTATATATCATAAAATGTATTCAAAAACATGTGGAAAATATTGTCTCCTGGTTTGTCACCTTTAACTGTTCTTTTTCTTATTACATACCATTGGCTAGGACTCTCAAAACAGCACTGAAAAACTTTAGTGGGAAACTTCTAATATTTTATGATTAGGCATGATGCTTGTGTATGCAGATACCTTTCATTAAAATAGAGTTTTTCCTACTTCTGGTTTGCTAAAGTGGTTTTCTTTCTGATAAAAAAATAGATGTCAAATTGTATCAAATGCTTTTTGGCATCTATTAAGATAATTATATCATTTTTTCTTTGAGTATAATGATTTGCATTAATATATTCTGAATTTTGAATCAGCTTTGACTACCTTGGATAAATCCTACTTATGATTTTTCTACATTTCTATATAAATGTATTCATTTAAAAAACACATTTCTGGATTCATTTTGCTAATAACTTAGGATTTCGGTATTTGTGTTCATACATGAGTATATGCTTTATTTGTGTAGTTTTAATATGCAGGCCATGTCAGCCCCAATATAAATTAATTAGAAAACTTTTTATTTTTCCCAAATTTTTGGTTAATTAATATAGTATAGGGATTATTTGTTCTACACTTATAGAACTATCCGTTTGGTGACTTTTTATAAAAGAGTTTTTTCAATTTTTTTGCTGTTTTATTGTTATTTGTTCTTGTAAGGTATGAATCTCCTTTTGGATCAATTTTGGTTTTATATTTTCTAGAAATTATTTTCATCTAGATTTTTCTAATGTATTCACTTAAGTTCAGTATTTATCTCAGATTTTTTAGAATGACACCATACCCGTAGTTATGCCCTTCCTCACTTCTTTCGTTAATAATTCTCTCTTATTTACCTTTGAGACATTCTAGATTTTTGACATTTTTGGTTCTTTTCCAAAAGTCAGATTTTAGTTTATTCATATTTACTTCACTCTGTATTTCATTCATTTCTGGTTTTCTTCTTTAGTAATACTTTCCTTATATAGTTTAATTTTTCTTCCACTAGCTTCTTGAACTGTATGCAAGATTTACTTCTATTCAATCTTTTCTTATATTCTAATGTATGGACTCAAGGCCATATATTTTCTCTAAGTAGATTTTGAATTGTATTGGTCTTACTATCCTTCTTGTTGTACTCGTTCATATACTGGCCACACTAGGTTCCAATTCCAACTCTGTCATGTAGGGTCAGTGTGCTCTTGAGAAGGTTATTTAACAGAGCTTTGTGTTTCAGGTCCTCATCTGTGAAATGAGGTGATAATGGAATCAACCTCTTAGGATTACTGTGATAATAAAATGAGACAATCCTTGTAGATCATGTAACACAATATTGGTTGTATAGTAATGTTTAATAAGTCTTAGATATCATCATTTCTAAATAATTGATAACTTCCTTTTTTTTTTTTTTAAAGATTTTATTTATTTATTTGACAGAGAAAGAGACAGCCAGAGAGAGAGGGAACACAAGCAGGGGGAGTGGGAGAGGAAGAAGCAGGCTCCCAGTGGAGCAGGGAGCCCCATGTGGGGCTAGATCCCAGGACCCTGGGATCATGCCCTGAGCCGAAGGCATATGCTTAACGACTGAGCCACCCAGGCACCCCAATAACTTCTTTTTAAATTCTCTTTTCTTAAAGTTATTTCAAGTTACTTGAAGGAGTGGCTTTTAATTTCCAAGTTTATAAAATTGTACCTCTTTATTAATTACACATTTTATTGCAGTGTGATCAAAGAATGTGATCTGAATGATTTCTTATCTGGGAATTTATTAACATTGTCTTTGTGTGTTATCAGCTAGTTAATGTTGCATCTGTGTTTGAAGAGATTGTGCATTCACCATTTATTGTGTACAAAGCCACTTATACTTATTCAATCAAGCTTCTTTATTGTGTTATTCAAATCCTTTCTGCCTTACTTTTTTCCTACTTTATCTTTCAATTTCTGAGATATGTGTGGAAGTCTTCCAAAGTGGCTGTGCATTTTCATTTCTCCTTGTGTTTCTATCAGTTTTTACTTTATGTTATAAGCATAACTTTTGATTGTATATTGGTGGGATCATTAAAGTTCATTATTAATAATGTTTCTTATGGAATTGTTTCTTTCATCAATATGATTGTTCTTTATCTCGTTAAATTCTCTTTGCGCTAATTTTTTTTTGTCTAACATTGTTACCACACTTATCTGTTTTTAGTACTTGCCTGATATATCTTTGCATGTGCTTGTATTTTCAACCTTCTTTTTAGATGTAGTTCTTCTAAATAGCTTATAGCTAGATGCGTTGTTGTTTTACCAAATTTGAGATTCTGTCTTTATTGAAGAAATTGATTCCATTTGTCATGTATTGCATCCACTGTCATATGATTATCGATGGCTTGAATTTTTTCCTGCCATCTGGTTGTATGTGTGCATGTTTTTTTATCATGCTTTTAGAATTTCCCTCTTATCTCTTCATCATGCCTTGTCTCTGATGTCTTTATGTTGCAATCATCTAGAATAGGGTTTGGCCTGCAGGCCAAATCTGTCCCGCTGCCTGTTTTGTAAATAAAGTTTTATTGGAACACAGTCATGACCATTTAATTATGTATTATCAGTCCCTGCTTCCAGTCTACAGCAGTAGAGCTGAGTAGTTGTAACAGAGACTGAATGAACCACAAGCGGAGAATATTCATTCTCTGGTACTTCACAGAAAAAGTTTGCCAACATCTAGTCCAGATTTTAATTTTATGTTACTGATTTTTAAACATATACCATATTTGGATAACTACAAGTTAAACAATTTCTTTTCTCTCTACTGTTTCTTGAACATATTCATCTCTCTCGGATTTCTTATTTATTTTGTTAAAGTTCATCCTATAGTCATACTTTCAAGGAGATTCTATAATACATAACTGCTAAGGCTTTTTATTTCAAAAATCCTGTTTTTAATCCCTAAGATCACTGCTTCATTTTTATGGATGTAATCACATCTTCAATCTCTTTGAGGATAACTGTTATATTTGTAATAATTGTAACTATTTTACTTATAATAATTTTATTTTTCTAAAAATTTTAAGGTAACATTTATAAAATAAATTTATATTTATCTTTTTATTTATTAGCTCTCTTTCCTCAGGTATTATTTCAGAATTTACAGAGTTTTGTGCCCCTACAAATGTGGATTATTCTTGTACTTTGTTAATAAGAACTGCTGTTAGCACTCCATTTCTGCTTAATGTAGATGGACTTTGGTGATTATAAAGAAAGGGAAAGACATATTGCTGGGCAGGATATTTTCAGAGTGAGGAGTCTCTCTCTCTCCCTCCTGAGATCCATTCTCCTATGCTGTTCTTTGGCTCCCATGACCCCACAGGCTTAGTGCTTTAATATGTGGACCCATATAAGCAGGAAAAGGGAAGAGGATCAGCAGTCTAGCTGCTTCACATGCAGTGTCTCAATCCTTCTGGTCACAACCTTAGCACCCTCTATTCACTGACTCTGCTCTCTCTGAGCCTGGAGCTTCCCTGAAATTGCTTCCACCTCCTTCACTGTCTTAAGCTTAGGAGTATTTGAGGTTCAGTTGCTCTAGTTTGTTCATCGAAGGTCTAACACGACCATCTCCTAAAAATTTCTGATACATTGATGACACTTTTGGTCCCCCATCCTGTTACCAATTATTTCCCTCTCCCTACCCCCCACTCCCATCTCTCAATCTTTTCTGTCATTTCATTAGATTTGGTAAAGATTACATTTCCTTCAGTCTAACATCTTGATTTAATCTTCATATACAGGATTCTTTAATTAATTTTTTCAAAACACCATTAAATACAATTTATTTCTGGGCAGTAACTTAAGATCTTATCATTTTTATATCAAAATATTTTAAAAGATACTCAGAAAGAGTATCTTTGACACAGAAAGGAAACTGAAGCCCTACTTCAACAACATCTTTGAGGGTATTCAAAATGATAAGATGACTTTCACCAACTCTAGTGGAAAGGGGTATTTAGTCTTAAGTCACTTGTCTTTAAAAACAGGTTGGGTAGTCTACTCATTTAAAAAGGGTTCTTTCATAGGGAAGGGAGACACTGGTTGCAGAAGAGCTGTAGTCATTTAGCCATTTTTTTCCAGCTAATAGCAAACTTGACATATTAGGCAGCAGCAATCAGTGACATTTGTAGTCAGAAAAATTTGGCTACCAAGCTCATCCTGTTTTGGAACTCTACCTCTATCCTCCCATACACAATCCCTTGACTACTGAGTAGCCTGTTCCAAATACATCACAAATTAACTTTAACAGTTTTAATGCTGATTTAAGGTAACTCTTCCTAGAGTAGCTAGAAAGCATAGACTCTGACCCCCGCCACCCCTGCCCCAACACACACATTATCTGGTTTTTGAAGTCCCTGAAAATAAGAGTAGCTGGTCTCGTTTGGCTTTCTTTAGGGACCTTAAAAGGGATGAATTTATGTTTGAAACACCTATGAATACTCTGAGGTTTCCCAACTGATTATTAGCACCTTCCTCTCTTTCTCCTTTTTCAGTCCCGGAGTTGTTATTTGCTGGAGTTTGCCATCAGACACCTTTGTATACTCCCAGACCTTTCTGAGATAGCATTTAATGAATCTCCCAATTTTCTTTGCTTGTTGTGGGTAAAGATGTTTTCCTTGCTATGATTGGTGCCTATCTCACTCTTTGCTGTGCCCCAATTTCAGCCTGGAAGGGTGTGAATGTTCTTTCATGCTTTGATCAAGTTATCTCCTGCAGCAGCTGCCCCAGGAGCAGGATGGCTTTTGGTAACCACAACTTGTACTTTCTCAGACTTTAAAGTGGTGGTACATGGTCACCAGGCTGCTGGAACATTTGGTTTTCAGGGCTCCTATCACTGTTGGGGCCTTTGCCCTCTACCATCACCCCTTGTCTTTCCTTCTCCTCTCCAATATCCCCAGGAAGAGGGAAAAAAGGGAAATTCACATTTATTTGGCTCTTACTGTGTGCTCACTGTGTGCATTATGTTAGGTATTTTCACAAATATTTTCCATCAAACCCTTAGGCATAACTGCACAAGGGTGTTGTCCCTATCCTCACTTTTACCAATTAAGAAAGTGAGGCTCAGAGAGGTAAGGAACTTGCCTGGGACTACAAAAGCTCCTACCAATACTAAGCTGTACCCTCACCAAGTTGGGATGAGGATCCTAGACTCTAAGCTCCAAAGCCCAGAGGATCTCCCAGAGAAGAAGCCTCAAGCCTGGCTCACCCAAGAGCATGGATCTGAATTCAGATGAGAAACTGGAGGCTGAAAGGAGAACACAACTCTTCTCCTTAAAAGGTACAGAGCTGGCCAAAGTATCTTTAAAACCGGAGAATTGGGGGCACCTGGGTGGCTCAGTTGGTTAGGCGTCATACTCTTGATTTTGGCTCAGGTTGTGACTCAGGGTTGAGAGATTGAGCCTTGTGTCAGGCTCTGCACTGGCCATGGAGTCTGCTTAAGATTCTCTCTCTCCCTCTCTCTCTTTCCTTCCCCATCCCTCTCTCTCTCCCTTTCTAAAAACAAAACAAAAACAAAACAAGCAAACAAGCAAAAACAAAACTGGAGAATTGTAGGACCAGATGTCAGACTGAACAGACTTTGGAAATTTTTGTAGAGTCACAGAGACATAAAGTTTTAAGTATGGATTAATTAAGTTCTCATTTTCTGCTCTATTATGGATAAGCCAGTGAGTTTTCTTCCTGCCCCCGCCCCCCCGGCCTAAATAAAAGGAGCTCTCTCCAATTCAATAACTCAGTTCAATAGACATACATTGTTTGGCTACTTTACGGCAGGGACCATGTTGTCCCTGTATGTTGAGGATATAGAGAAGAATGAAAACATACTTCCTGACCTCATATAGTTGACAGTACTGAGAGTCAGGGCTGGGGAGGGCAGACACAAGCAATTGACAAGTAACCCCACAATTAACATATAATGTAATCATATCTCTGACATAAGGCCATGTAAGGTACTATAGGAGCACGGGGAAAAGAGCTAAGTCAACCAGGGTGGGGGTAGCCTGAGGAATGGATAAGGGAAAGACTTCCAAGAGGATGCAATTCTTGACATATGATTGAGTCCTTCAGATGATCAGGACCATACTGTATGTGTAAAACTCTTTTGGAGAGAGAGATTCACACCAAAGTAAGGGAGCAATGGGGACATTTTCCTGGGGGTCTGAGAAGACAAATCAGTTGCTAGCACTATCTTGGAACCTGAAAGAACTTTTAGTTCTCTAGCTGTCTTTAAGTTTCTATGAAGTCACTTGTATGTCTGTTTCTAGGTTTCTGGGTTATTCCGGATTTCCCCAAGGCCTGGACAATAATCTGTTCTTCCTCATTTGTGCCTTCTTACCCTGGAGCTCGATGAGGAAATCAACTCAGTTCCTCTCAACCCCTAGGCCTATTGCTCCTCCCATTACTAAGCAACTATCTTATCTTTGGAAGCCTTTTCAGCCTGTCTACTCACAATTTCAGCTTACTTATTGCCTCTGCTGGTTGCTGTGGTCTAATGGTTTTTGAGGTCTGCCTTCTCATGTGTGTCTTTTAGCTACTATTTTTATTGCCACTGCCTAACCCTCTATCATATTTTTATCCTCCAAGAAAGGAACCAGTTTGTTAATAATTACTAACCTCTTCCTTGGGCAAAGCTCTCATATTTGGTTAACTCATAGGTCACTGTCTAGCAGGGGATTGTTTGCCCTCATGTGGGAGCTGAGCCCTGTTCCAACCAGGAGCCTAGGGTTACAAGTGACAAAGATGGAGGCCTAAAACAATAGAGTCATTTACAAGGCAGCCATAGAAGGCAGCCAAGGATATGGCAGACAACCTAAACTTGGCTGACTGAGGAGAAAGATACTACAGATATACTAGAGCCACTATAAAAGGAAAAACAAAAAACATACTAACATCAACCATAATAGTCCCTTGGCTAACTTCAGATAACAGTAAGGAGGGAAAAAGGATGAAGAAAAATAGATAGTTTCTGGGAATAAGTATTTACAAGAAAGAACACAGAAAATAAGTACATCCAAGGAAAGAAGACAAGTTGGCCTACTTAACAGGAAATGGTCTTTCCTGAGGTCCTTAAGAAGAACGTCCAAAGACTTCTTTCTCTCCTCAAATACACAAGGTGGGAAGTTATATCACAAAGATGGCGACGTAGGTTGTTCCTGACTTTTGCAACCCCTCCAAGAATAACAAGAAGAGGACACCACTGAGAGAATCCTAGAACAAAGGGTGAGACTGAAGGACCCCACTGTACCTCAGAGACCAAGACAGAGTACATTAGAAGGGTAAGAGAAATACCTACACACTGACCACATGCCCCTCCCCCAGGCCAGTGCAGCACCATGTAAAGAGGTCTCCCCTGAGCCTCAGGTTCCTCCAGTGAGAAAGGAGAACCCAGGGGGACAACTACTGCCCCCAGTACTGTGGGTAACTTTTCAGGAGCCCCTACTCTGATCTCACCTCATGTGGACTGTAGGACAATCTGCAGGGGATAAACACTGGGAATCTGACTGTGATAGAGAAGGGGAGAAGGGTGCAACAACCAACACGTGGATCTGGGCAGACCAAATTCCTACCTGCAGTGACCAAGTAGTAATCTCACCTACCTGCAGTGACCAAGTAGTAATCCCATCCGCAGGACCAAGTCAGAGGCACATTCTGAACAGGGAACTCAGCAGGGTGCAGATCTGCCTGATTTGGATCCTCAAAATAGAAGTTTTTTCGATGCTAAGCCCAATTTGCCCACACCCAGACAAGGTGGTGAGTCACAACGCCACCCACCGTACAGAGTGCCTTCCAGCCCCACCTGACCAGAGGGGCTGGCAACAACTCCTAGAACTGTGCGGCCCAGCAGTACTTGAACCAAGAGGCAGGAAAACATAGCTGATCATCCACAGAGCAAAGCCAATACCCAGCGTGAAGAGTTCTGCTGCTGTGAACAGATAGGGGGATCAATTCATAGCCAAGGCTGAGGGGAGCTTCTAGCCCCTCCCAACTGGAAAGACTTTGGGAAATGGAGCAGCCCCTCCCCCTCTAGCCCAGGCAAGGATCTGAATCACAGAATCACCTGCTTCGATGAGTGTATTTTGGCATCATCTGACCAGAAGGGCTGGCAAACTCCTGGAAGCTGCGTGGCCCAATAGCACTGGTGCTGAGAGGCGGGTGAGCAGAGCTGACAGTTTACGTAACAAACAGTGGCCCAGCTCAGTCAGGGAACTTGGGGTGCGGGTTGGCTTAAGTTAAGACAACAAAGAGCTTTACAGGCATTAGAGCTGCTTCTCCTGCTGTGCCCAGGAGGGAATCTAATTCACAGCCCTGCTCATCACCGAAGACAGCCTTCGGCCTGTCTGAACCTAAACAGAGCACATGCAATGTGACATAGCCCATTCAACAACCCTATACATAGTAGCACTAGGAGGGAAAGCACAATACATAGCTTCCCTATATGCAGAGCAAAAGCAGAGGCCTCACCCAACCAGGGAATTCAGTGAACACTCTGGCCTGATTTGGATCCCCAAACAAAGAGCTGTACGAGTCCTGGGTTCTATCCTGCTGTCCTGACAGGACAAGGAAGGTAATTCATAGCCCCATCCATTATTGAATATAGCACCAGTCTTGACCATTTAGTAAGCCTGACTGGAAAGTCCAGGCAAATGCAGAGTTCATCCTACAGCCTCACTTGGACACGGAATCAAGCCAGTAGTCCTATCCAACAGTTCTCAACCAGTGATGCACCCCCCAATCCCTGTCCTTGGAGTTAGAATAGTTGCCTTGCCCCCCAAAAGACCATAATAGCAGACCCCACCTGCCAAAGGATATCACAGCAGACACACCCAGACACCCAAACTGAACTGATTGGTGAAGAACTCTCTCTGTCAAAGCAAACCTGTAAAGTTTGGAAGAAGAGTCAGATTATTCAAATGCACAGGTGCCAATATAAGGAATCAAGGATTATGAAAAGTCAGGTAAATATGACACCACCAAAGGAAAGTAATAAAGCCCTAATAACTGACCCTAAAGAAATGGAGATCCATGAACTGTCACACAAAAAATTCAGAATACTTCTGTTAGGGAAGTTCAGTGACCTACAAGAAAAAGAGACAGACAATTAAATGAAATTAGGAAAACTGTGCATGAACAAAATGAGAAGTTTGACAAGGAAAAAGCAACCAGTATCAAAAAAACGAAGAGAAATCCTAGAATTAGAAAATACAACACCTGAACTGAAGAATTCAATAAAGAGTTTCAAAAGTAAACTCAACCATGTAGAAGAAAGAATCAGTGACCTGAAAGTAATAAAACACTGGAAATTATCCAGTTGTGGAGGGAAAAAAAAAAAAAAAAAAAGAATGAAAGATAGTGAAGATAGCCAATGGGCACTACAGGGCATAATAAAAAGAACCAATATTTGCATTATGAGAATTTCAGGAGAAGAAAAAGAAAAAAGGGACAGAAAGTATATTTAAAGCAACAGTGGCTTAAAACTTCCCAAACCTGGGGAGAGAGATGGACATCCACATCCATGAAGCCCAAAACACCAAAATGGCTGAACCTGAATAGGGCTACACTGAGACACATTAAAATTAAATTGCAAAAGTGAAAGACAAAGAAAGCCTTTTAAGAGCAGTAAAGGAAAAGAGAAGTTACATAGAAGAGGATTCCATAAGTCTTTGAGTGGATTTTTCAACAGAAACCTTTTAGGCCATGAGAGACCAGGATGACATATTCAAAATATTGAAAAAAACACCCTTGTCAACAAAGATTCTATACCCAGCAAAGTTGTCTTTCAGAAATGAAGGAAGGATAAAGACTTTCCCAAACAAATGAAAATTGAGGGAGTTCATTGCCACCAGACTTGCCTTACAAGAAATGCTAAATGGGAGTTCTTTGGGGGCAAAAGAACACTAACTAACATCATAAAAAGTTAGTGTAACTCTCACTACTAATGGTAAATCATATTTAGATTCTGCAATATAGTAATAGTGGTGCATATTTCACTTATAACTATAGATTAAAAGTATTAAAATGTAGCAAACATAACCATAGTTATAATAACCTGTTTTTAACTATACAATATAAAAAAACATATAAACTGTAACAGCAATAACTGAAAAAATGAGAGGAGAAGTAAAAGTAAGAAGTTTACAAATTCAATTGAAGTTGTTATCTGCTTAAGATAGAATGTTATAAGTTTATTTTTTTTATTTATTTTTTTAAAAGATTTTATTTATTTATTTGACAGAGATAGAGACAGCCAGCGAGAGAGGGAACACAAGCAGGGGGAGTGGGAGAGGAAGAAGCAGGCTCACAGCAGAAGAGCCTAATGTGGGGCTCAATCCCACAATGCCAGGATCACACCCTGAGCCAAAGGCAGATGCCCAACGACTGAGCCACCCAGGCACCCCAGAATGTTATAAGTTTAAGATATTTTATGCAAGACTCTGGTCATTACACAAAAAAACACAATAAAGAAGTCAAAGCATACTAATACCAAAAAACATCAAAACAAACATAATGAGACGGCAGGATAAGAAACAAGGAACAAGAGATCTACAAAGCAACCAGAAAACAACGAAATGGCAATAGTAAGTTCTTACCTATCAACGATTACTTTAAACAAAAATGAATGAAATTCTACAATTAAAATACAGAGAATGGCTGATGGATTAAAAAAACAAGATCCAAAAATATGCTGTCTATAAGAAACTCACCATAGCCTTACAAACACACATAGAAAGAAGGGATGGAAGAAGACCTTTCAGGCAAATGGTAATAAAAAAAAGTGGGGTAGCTATACCTATATCAGACAAAACAGAGTTTAAACTAAAATGGTAACAAGAGACAAAGAAGGTCAATACATCAAGAAGGTATAATATTTATAAATGTTTATGTGCCTAACATTGGAGGATTTAAATACATAAAGCAAAAACTAACCTAGCTAAAAAAAAGAAGTAAAACAGTACTAGAGTAATAGTTGGGGCCTTTAACACCCCACTCTCAACAATAGATAGATCATTCAGAGAGAGAATCAATAAGGAAAGAGCAGATTTGAACAACACTATAGACCAAATGGACCTAACAGATATATACAGAACATTCTGTCCAACAACAGGAGAATATGCACGCTTCCCAAGCACATAGGAACATCTTCTAGAATGGACCATATGTTAGGTCACAAAACAAGTTTTAGCAAATTCAACAAGATTAAAACCATCCAAGTATCTTCTCTGACCACAATGGCATAGAACTAGAAATCAGTAACAAAAGAAAAACTGGAAAATTCACAAACATAACTTAACATAAATTAAACACCACTCTTCTGAAGAACCAATGAATCAAAAAAGAAATTAAAGGGGAAATTAAAAAATTTTCTTGAAACGAGCAAAAATGGAAACACATGGAGCGCCTGGGTGGCACAGCGGTTAAAGCGTCTGCCTTCGGCTCAGGGCGTGATCCCGGCGTTATGGGATCGAGCCCCACATCAGGCTCCTCTGCTATGAGCCTGTTTCTTCCTCTCCCACTCCCCCTGCTTGTGTTCCCTCTCTCGCTGGCTGTCTCTATCTCTGTCAAATAAATAAATAAAATCTTTAAAAAAAAAGAAAAAAAAATGGAAACACACATACCAGAACCTGTGGGATGCAGCAAAAGCAGTTCTACAAGAGAACTTTATAGCAGTAAATGTCTACATTAAGAAGCAAGAAAGATCCCACATAACCAACCTAACTCTATGCCTCAAGGAACTAGAAAAAGAACAAATTGAGCCCAAAGTTAGCAGAAGAAAGGAACTAGTAAAGATTTGAGAAGAAATAAATAAAATGGAGAAAAGCAAAACAACAGAAAAGATTAAAGCAAACTAAGACTTGGTTCTTTGAAAAGATAAACAAAACTGACAAACCCTTAGATAAACTAAGGAAAAAAGGGAAAGGACCCAAATCAACAAAAATTTAAAGGAAAAAGGAAACGTTATAACTGACATCATAGGAATTCAAAGATTCCTAAGAGGCTATTATGAACAACTATATGCCAACAAACCAGATAACCTAGAAGATATGGAAACTATTCTTAACTTACCAAGACTGAATCAGGAAGAAACAGAAAATGTAAACAGACCAATTAAGAGTAAGGAGATTGAATCAGTAGTCAAAAACTTTCCAAGGAGGAAAAGCCCAGGACCAGACGGCTTCACTGGTGAACTTTATCAAACATTTAAAGAAGAATTAACACCACTCCTTCTCAAACTCTTCCAAAAAGTCAAAAAGGAGGGAATATTCCCAAACTCATTTTACAAGCCCAACATTATTCTGATACCTAAATCAGAAAAGAACACTACTAGAAAAGAGAACTACAGGCTACTATGCCCCATTAATATAGATACAAAAATTCTCAGTAAAATACTAGCAGAGTGAATTCAGCAACACAGTAAAAGGACCATTCACCATGATCAAAAGAGATAAATCCTTGGGAGGCAAGGATGGTTCAACATACACAAATCAACAAATGTGATACATCACATTAACAGAATGAATCATATGATTATGTCAATAGATATCAAAAAACATTTGATAAATTCATTCGTTCATGAATAAAAACTCAGGCACAGAAGGAGCATATCTCAACATAATGAAGGGCATATATATGACAAGCCCACAGCTAACATCGTACTTAGTGGTGAAATGATGAAAACTTTTCCTCTAAAATCAGGAACAATCAGGGTGCCCACTCTCACTACTCATATTCAACATAGTACTAGATGTCCTAGCTAGAGCTATGAGGCAAGAAATAGAAATAAAAGGTATCAGAATTAGGAAGAAGTAAAATTATCTCTATTTGCAGATGACATGATTTCATGTAGATAAAATCCTGAAGACTCAACCTAAAAACTGTTAGATCCAACCAATGAATTCAGTAACGTTACAGGATACATGATTAACATTCAAAAATCAGTAATGGGGCACCTGGATGTCTCAGTCAGTTAAGTGTCTGACTCTTGATTTTGGCTCAAGTCGTGACCTCAGGGTCCTGAGATGGAGCCCCACATTGGGCTCTGTGCTTAGCAGGGAGTCTGCTTGAGATTCTCTCTCTCCCTCTGCCCCTCTCCCCTGTTCCCTCTCTCTCTCTCTCTCAAAAGATAAATAAATCTTTAAAAACAAAACAAAAATTAGTAACATTTCTATACACTAACAATAAATTTTCTGAAAAAGAAATAAAGAAATGATCCCATTTACAATGGCACCAAAAACAATAAAATACTTAGAAATAAATTTAACAAAGGAGGTGAAAGATCTCTGCTCAAAAACCACAAGGCATTGATGAAAGAAATCAAAGAAGACACTAAATAGAAAGGTATTCCATGTTCAAAGATTGGAAGAAGTAATATTGGTAAAATATCAGTATTACCAAAGCCATCTATAGGTTGAATGCAATCCTTATCAAAATTCCAAAGGCATTTTTTTTTACACAAATGGGAAAAATACTTCTAAAATTTATATGGAACCGCAAAAGACTCTGAATATCCAATAAATCCTCAGAAAGAAGAACAAAACAGGAGCTATCACACTTATTTATTTATTTATTTACTTACTTACTTACTTACTTACTTACTTAGAGAGAGAGAGAGAGCACAAGCAGAGGGAGCAGCCAGTAGAAGGAGAAGCAGGCTCCCTGCTTAGCAATGTGGGACTTGATCCCAAGACCCTGGGATCATAACCTGAGCTGAAGGCAGACACTTAACCGACTGAATCACCCAGGTGTCCCTGACATCACACTTTCTGATTTCATGCTATTTTATAAAGCTATAGTCATCAAAAAAGTATGATACTGGCATAAAAACAGACATAGAGATCAATGGAACAGAATCAAAATCACAGTAATAAACCCAAGCATATACAGTCAACTAATAGTTGGCAAGGGAGCCAAGAATACTCAATGGAGAAGACAGTCTTCCATAAATGGTACTGGGATAATTAGATACACATATGTAAAAGAATGAAACTGGACCCATATCTTAAACCACTTACAAAAATTAACTCAAAATGGATTAAAGACTTAAATGTAAGACCAGAAACCATGAAACTCCTGGAAGAAAACATAGAAAGAAAGCTCCTTGACATGGGTCTTTGTAATGATTTTTGGATATGACACTTAAAGCACAAGTAACAAAATAAAAAATAAACAAGGGATAGGACATCAAATATAAGGCTTCTGCACAGCAAACAAACAAACAAACATCAACAAAGTGAAATGACAATCTACGGAATGGGAAAAAATATTTGCTAACTATGTAACCGATAAGAGCTTAATATCCAAAATAGAAAAAACTCCTACAACTCAATAGCAAACAAACAAACAAAAAGAATTAAAAAATGGGTAGAGGACCTGAAAAGACATTTCCCCCAAAAGATGTATGCAAGGATAACAGATATATGAAAAGATGTTGAACATCACTAACCATTAGGGAAATGTAAATTAAAACCACAATGAGATTATCACCTCACACCTGTTAGAATGGCCATCACCAAAAACACAAGTGTTAACAAATGCTGGCATGAATGCGGAGGAAAGGGAACGCTCGTGCACTGTTGGTGGGATTGTAAATTGGTACAGCCGCTGTTAAAAACAGTATATAGGATGCTCAAAAAATGTAACATGTAACTACCCTATGATCCAGAATTCTACTTCTGGGAATATACACCCCAAAGGAAATAAAGACAGTAATTTGAAAGATATTTGCACCTCCATGTTCATAGCAGCATTATTTACAATAGCCAAGACACGGAAACACCCTAACTGTCCAATGACGGAAGAATGAATAAAGAGGTTGCGATAAATATATATGTAATGTATATATTCTATTGGAATATAAGATATTACATTATACATGGAATATATATACAATGAGATATATAATATTCAACCATAAAAAAACAAGGAAATCTTACCATTTGCAACAATATGGATGGATGACCTTGAAGGCATTATCCTAATTGAAACAAGTCAGAAAGAGAAACACAAATATTCTATTTTCTCACTTAAAGGTGGACTCTAAAAACCAAAATTCATAGAAAAAGAGATCAGACTTGTTACCAGAGACAGAGGGTGTGGGAGGGGAAACTGGGGGAAGGTGGTCAAAAGACACAAGCTTCCAGCTATGAGATAAGTAGGTACTAGCGATGTAACATACAACATGATGACTATAGCTAAAACTGCTATATAAGGAAAGTTAAGAGAGCAAATGCTATGAGTTCTTATCACAAGCAGAACATTTTTTTCCCTTTTTCCTTTTCTTCTTTCTTTTCTTTTCATTGTATCTATATGAGAAAATGAATGTTGGCTGACCTATTGTGGTAATCACTTCATAATATGTGCAAATCAAACCATCCTGCTGTATACCTTAAACTGATTCAGCACTGTATCTCAATTTTTCCTCAACAAAACTAGACACAGTACACGACATAAAGACCGTAGTGAGTACGATGGTTAGTTTTATGTTCAAATTGGCTAGGTTCATGTCACTTAACCTAAGTGTTGCTATGAAGGTATTCTGTAGATGTGGTTAACATCTACAATCAATTGACTTTAAGTAGAGAAGATTCTCATTAATAATCTGGGTAGGCTCCATCCAACCAGGTGAAAGGCCTTATGAACAAAACGGAGATTGTCCTGAGGAAGAAGTCCCAACTGTGGACTCCAGTGTCCATTCCTGTCCAAGAGCTTCTGGCCTGCTGGTCTGCCTTACAGATTTTGCACTTAGCCCCCACAATTAGGTAAGCCAAGTCTTTTAAATTATATATTATAATAAAATAGTTACAATAAATGTTATGATATAGTCAGTCATAACAAATATTACCATGTTATTATATATATCCATATATTTATATATATATATAGACATAGATACACATATACATCTCCTACTGATTGTAGGAGATAGAACCTGATAGAACCCTACCTTGTCAGTATGGAAGCAGACTTGGAATTTGGTACCCCATAGAATGTTCACCATCAGCTGTTGACTCCAATTAGGTAAGTCTCCTGTCTCTACGTATCCATGTCCATTTTCCTACTTCTGTTCACACCGCTTTTCCCTTCTGACTTGTCTCCACTCCTTCTCCCACCTTATAAACTCCATCCCTTTCCTTACACTCCAGCTCTACCCCAAGCCCTCCATGAAGCTGCCTCTTATTTTAGCTCCTTTTGCTCTTTTCTTTCTCTGAATTCCCTCAGCAGTTATTAGCTGGGCTATTCACTGTGATTCTTAATCTTACAGATCTCATCTAACACTGTTTTGTATTTAGTATCCACCACTAGTGGGTATAAATTTGCAAGTGTAAATCTGGGTGTGCAAGAAATACCACATTCCTTTATTTTGTTTAAATCAAATTAAATTCACCTCAGACATAAGTGACCCAGCCTCAATTCTGTTGGCGTAGAAAGAAACCTAACCTTAGTTATTACTGGGCTTTCCTCCTTTCCCCCTTAGGAATACACTAGAATCTGAAAGAATTATGTTGAGCCTAGAATATGAGGGAAGACGACTTTGACATTCTCATTGTTCATGGATATATGGTCCCTAGAATCCAAGTAACAGCTCCACCCATGAAACAAAAGTGGCAGGAGGATTCAGCCACACTAGGGTCCTCATGCATCCATCTGAGGCTTGGATATCTCTTGGGGTGCTTCTAGGAAGCAAGACTGGTATTCCCACTACTGGAGCCCTGACCTTTGACTCTTTGCGAGTTTGGGGAAATTTTTTCTTTCTCTACAATTCCATCTACCCATAACCTCCTTCCTTCTTTCTTTCTTTCCCTTGCTTCCCAGATGCTCTACTTCTTTAACCCTCTGACAAAATCTCCTCAAAGAGCAAGGAAGGCAGATAGCTAGGCACAATTCCAGGGAGAACCCTGACACTTCATTCTAAAGTCTTGTGGCCCAGGAGGCTTCATTTTCAATGTGAGTGGTGCCCCAGATGTCTAAGAGAGGGTTCCTGTCAGACAGGAACACACGCTTTATTGAAGCCTATTTGGAACAGAGGGAAGGGGAAAATATAAGAACATAAACCAAATTAATAGCCCAATAAGTTATCCTGTTACATACCTTTTTTTTTTTTCTGTCCCCTGTATTTTTACTGCACTTTAAAAAATATGTGTGGGCTGATAGTTATAGTCTTAAATTATAAACTTGCAGATTCAAACAATAGTTTATTTACCATTTATTTTCAAATCTTTCTGAGGTCCCAGCATAATAATAATAAAAGCACTTAAACGTGCCTTGAAATGAATCAAGGGATAAGAGAGTTGGTGGATCACTGGTTAGGCTCCACCAGTCCAGACTGCACTGGTGTTGACCTTCTCATTGCAGGGTTGGCTCTAGTGTCTTTTCATTGTCACTTTTAGGATTAGTTAAATATGCTTTTTCTTTACCTTCTTCTGTTTACAGCTGCTGCTAGGCTGAATTTCCAAGATATCAAATTTCTACTTGGGACCTTTCTAGCCCCAAGTAAAAGTAAACACTTCCTTTAAAATTCAGGCAGATGATATGAACTTGAACCTTTTTTAATATAAAGAGAATTGCAGGTCACAACATAAACATGTACGAACAGTGGAGAATTTCTAAGTGAAATCAAAGCAGTACCTGGCATTCATTTTCATAATACCTTTCACTTGAAGAGCCAAGTACATTTTGAGACCTTTATCCCATTAATCCTTAGAGATAACCTGAAAGAATGGCTTGTATAGACAGGGTCACAGAGCCAGGTAGTGACAGTGTTAACATCCTGCTGCCTTGCCCAGTATTTGAATAGTTAGGCTACTTTGCCTCAACAAACCATTGTTTTAATGGCATAATGGAATATTTGTGCTCTAACGGGAGAATTCCAATTTTCATATCATACTTACATTAGTAAGTATGTCATAGAGGAATTTTATCCAAATTTGCCAATGTGCACTTGGTTTTGAACCCTGCAACTTGCCTCTTCTATAATCTTGCTTTCTCTTTTTTGTCCCCCCCCCCCCCGCCTTCCTCTAATGCTATGAAGACTGAAAACTTGATGGCATTACAACACTGGAATTTAATACATCAGCTCCTCTAAGACTATATGCATTTTGAAAGACAAAAGCTTAGCCCAAATACATGACCCATCACTTTCTGATACAGAGAAAGAGTTTTTGGAGGTGGAAAGCCTTCCTTTCTTATTCCCATAAATAGTAACATGTTGGTGATTATATATTCTACTTTCAACTCCTAGGAGGAAAAGTCTACAATGGAAGAGGCAGAGGATGTAATGATCAAGGGAAAAGAGGATGAGAAAATACTTTGTTATTTTTAAGGGGGGAAAAAGAGAATAGGGTTGAACGTTATCTTTTCCATATTTGTAAACCATCATAATTTGTGGAAGTGAAATGTACACTTTAGGCACTTAACCAATATTTACTATTGATGAAACCTACTTTAGGCCTCATCTTTGGTCAGAACAATCATAACTAATAACACAGAGTAACATCTTGTAAAATGGGCTTGTATCTCCCTCTCCTTCCTTCCCCTCCCCTATATACTCCATTAAGGATCTGAGCACTGAGCTAACCCGGGGCTATGCATTATTCACTCATCCCATGTGCTCTTCCATGGCTTCACACAAGTGCTTATGCTAAAATCCTCCTTCCTCAGTGCTCTGCCTACTGAACTTCTATTCATCCAATGAGACCCATTTGAATTGGCCAAGAGGCCAAGAGGCCTTCTCTAAACAGCTGTTTTACCCTAACCAGGACCAATACCTCCCTCCACCATGTCCTGGTAACATTAATAGACACTATTCTATTTTAGAACTCATCATCTTATACAATTAATATACATTAATATGTCTCTCTGCTCCGAAGAATGTAAACTATTTCAAGTTGGGACCAGGTTCTTATATATGTATGTAAGTATTTATTTATTTTTTTGGGCTGATACTATTATATATCAGGCATGATAAATATATGATAAATGTATATGCTACAGTCTGGACAGTACAAAAAGTTTACAGTTTCATAAAAGAGACAAGGTTTACAGACATAGAAGAACATGACGGTATAATGTACTGTGCTAAGAAAATTAAGGCTAAGTACCTCCTGCATTCAGCAAATATTTACTCAATACCTAGGAGTAAAGAATTGTATCCCAGGACTACCAGGATAAATAAAACACAGTCACTATCTCTGAGATGCTCCCACTCCACCTCTCAGATGGTCTTCATATGCATACAGTACTTCTGTAGTTTAGATATCACTTTACACGTTGTTCCTCATAACAACCCTGTGAAATAGGTCACTATTTTCATTTTTAAGGAGATGGACACAGAGGGTTTGAATTCCCAGATCTTTTCACTCGACGGCCAGAGTCTTTCTACCCTACTACATCAATGCTTCTCGACATTTTCCACCAGAGTACACTTTCACAGGGAGAACAAGCTTATACTCTTCACGGTTGGGAAATATAAGCTAAAACAATCTAGTGTTATCTTAAAAATTCATGCTTACTCTAATGTTTTCCATTACTTCTCACTGAGCCAAATTGAAGGTCTAAGAAAATGAGTCACATTGATTCTGGGTGCTTTGGGGCCCTTGGTACGGGGTTTCATGACCACAGGGCTACACACACAATTTCAGAAGCACATGGATACACTGCTACCTTTACTCAGGGTGCCTGGGTTTGGTGTGAGTCCCTACTCAAGATTTTGGGTAACTTTATCAGGTTTCTTTTAGGTTTCTAGTGGCATTATTTTATTTGTAGCCCTCTCTGAAGACTGCAATAAAACACACTCTTAAGGGAGCAGTGGGAGCTGATCCTTTCCTCCCTGCAAAGATGTCTCATTCTGGCAATTAGGTCTCTTCAGTCTGATACTATCCACCACTCCTTTCATTGCTGGTTGAACCCAAGAGTCCCAGATGGCTCCTCCAACTGCCTGTTGGTCCCTGAAGGCCCCAAAGGCTCAAAAATGCCCTCTAGACCGCACGGCCCTTCCACCCCCACCTCAGGGCAGCTCACGGTTGCAGCTCTGCTGAGCCCTCTAGTGGAACTGGGGTGACATGGCTTTTTCATGGAACGGATAAAAAAGCTCTCAAAAGTTGCACTTGGGAAGCCAGCCCGTGTGCCACCTGGTAGCGTACTTTAAAAGAAAGTCTTGTGATGGGATCATCCTTCCTGGCAAATAAATTCGCGTTTCTATCCAAAAGGCCAATAAAAACTTTTCAGTGAAATGTAAAAAAAAATTTAAAAAAATAAAAGAAAGTCTTGTTTCTCAGCTTCCTTTTCCTAAGACCTTTGGCAGGTCTCAGAAACATCATCTTTCTTGAATGAAATCCCCCACTCCCTAGAATCTCCCCCTCCCAGGGTGTGGCAAGGTGGAGCCATCATTCTCTCTTGACCAAGTAAAAAAAATAGAATCTGGGGGACTTGGCAACTTTCCCAAATGCTTTTCTTTCTTTCTTTCTTTCTTTCTTTCTTTCTTTCTTTCTTTCTTTCTTTCCTCCATCTTCCCCATGGACATAGAGTTTACATATACATTCAAGATTCTTCAGTATTACATCATTTTCAGCATGGGTTGCAGATTGTGGAATTAGACTTCCAGGATCAAAGTCCTGGCTCCCTCACTAATTGGATAACTTTAAGAATGTTATTTAACCTCTCTAAGCTTCTGTTTCATCTGTATAATAGAAGAATAATAACACCTACAGTATGTATAGTTTGGGAAGGAATAACTATAATGTATAGAAAGTGCCAGATCTGGCATGCTGCATGTGCTCAACAAACATTAGCTATTTTTATTCTTCTTCAAAGTTTCTGTACAATACACACCATGTCTATGAATTTGGTACAGAAAAATACTCTTTACATAGGACACAAAGGTACATATGCAAGATGAATTCATAAACAACCTATATTTTCCTAAAGTGGCTAAGCTAAAAGTGACCTTAGGTTATGGGAAAGGGGGCTACTTTGTATTAAACAATCAGTGCAAAGGGTATCAGGATGCAAAGGGATCCAAGGAGCCTGAAACCCTCTTGGAGGAGCTGTGTTTTGTACCCAGGTGTCCTCCTCCCTCCCATTTCACCACACCCGACCATCTGCATCTGCGAGTATTCAGAGTGAATCCGGGAGCCAGGCCTGAGTGCACAGTGGTGCAAAAGCAAGAGAGTTCCAGGGCAAGGCAGGGCACAGAACACTCCGAAGCCAGGAAGCCCAAGCCAATCAGATTCCCCACCCAGGACTCTAAAAGGTGGCAGAGCCTCATGGCCCAAAGTCCAAGCACAGCAGGAAAGTGGCCAGAGAACCTGATAGGTAGAAACCTGATAGAAACTGTCAGAAAAGTTAAAGCTGAAGAGCTCAGAACACCCACAGGCCCAGAGAAAGGTCAGTGTGAGTTGAGCAGCTGTTCCATCTGGTGCCAGAGGCCTTGGCTGTTGTCTTCTACAGCCAGGCAGTTTAGGCCTCCCGATCAGCCCCACCTAGAAAAGCCAATTCTTCTGCTCTTAAAGGGGACTTGCTTGTTTCTAGCAGAGTCTTATTCTTAGTGGACAAAACTGTCTCTTAAGTATGAATGGGAAGAAGGGCGCAGAGAGTGCGTCCAAGGGTTCAACTGGCTCCAAAGGAAGGTGCTTGTGGCTGGAGCCTGAGCCTCCATGTTGCGAGAACTGCATGTGTTTCTTTCACAGGCAGGCAGGGGCCTTGGTTGCCAGGGACCCTGACAAGCCGCGACTTGAGCGGTGCCTTAGAGCCTGGGTTGGCTAGAGAGCGGTATAGAGGAGGGAGGGAGGGCATTCCTGGAAAGGGGGTGGGGTGGGGAGGTGAGGGGAACAGCATGAGCAAAGGCACGAAGGAAGAATGAATCTGCTGCGCGTTGAGAATGGCATGGAGACTGCACTGATTGGAGCCGGGAGTTCTTGCAGGGGGATGGAGGCAGCTATGATTGGATAACTAAAGTGGGGCCAGATTTGGAGGGCTTTGAATGCCCGACTGAGAAGCACTCAACCCAGCTCCTGACTTGCGATTTCCGTTCAAGACTGAATTACCTAAAGGGTGGTTAATTCCAAAGGGTGTTCCTCTTTGGGGGCTTCTGAAAAGTCAGCTTATCCTCTTACCTGCTTCAATTCTCTTCACTTACCCAGGGAGAAAGCAATCCTCACTTGTCCAGGGTGGGGGGGGACGTTGATTAATTGCACTTTTCCTGATTTGAAGATGCCAGAAAAAAAACCCAAAATCCCATTTCCACGCCAAATATTATATTTGGTTTCTCCTCCTCCTTCTCCTCACGCAAGTTCTCTTTCTCTCGCCAGCACCTCCCCCACGTTTTCCTGCTCTCCTCCACCAGCTTGGCCAGTCCCCTCCTCGGCCCCGGCGGCGCGCGTTCCGGGCCGAGCTCGCCCGCGCCCGCCCTGCGCACCCGTGCGCCCCCCTCCCGGCCCCCCGCGCCCGCGCCCGCGCCCGTAACCCGCACACGCTGGTCCACGCCCCCCCTCCCCCGGCGGAGCGGTAGGTGTTTTGCCGTCTGCGCCGGGCCGCAGTGCGGCTGCGCGCACTAGGCTGCCTCCCGGGCTGGCGGGGCAGCGGCGGCCGCGGTGGCGGCGGGGCCGGGAGCGAGCGGCGGCGGCAGCGGCGTGGGGAGTGGCGTGGAGCCGAGCCTGGGGCTGCAGCAGCGCGGGCCCCCGGAGTAGAAAGCCCCGGGCGGCAAGAAAGGAAGGCCAGGCCGCGGAGTCCCTGAGCAGCCGTTCTTGAATTTGGGGGAGCCTTGCCCCCCCACCTCGTCTTCAGACGTCCCCTCCTCATCCCCCCCCCCCAGCCCCGGCCGCTGACGGGAGGAGGCGGCGGCGGCGGCGGCGGGGGGCTGAGGGGCGCCGCCATGCCTCTCCCGCGGTGAAGCCTCCCTGCCGTGAGGAGCCGCTCGGTCTCCCCGGTGATGTCCCCCAGGCGGCAGGCGAAAGCGACTCACTCGAGCCCTGGGGTAAAGGCCTAGCTTATTCAGCTTCCTTCCTCCTCCTCCTCCTCTTCCCTTCCCCCCCTCCTCCTCCTCTCCCCCTTCGTCCTCCCCTCCCCGTCTCTTCCCTCACCCTTCCCCGCGCCCCCATCTTCCCTCCCTCCCTCCCACCCCTCCAGCAGCGATGGCAGAGGAACAACAACAGCCGCCACCACAGCAGCCTGATGCCCATCAGCAGCTTCCCCCCAGCGCCCCCAACTCGGGGGTGGCTCTGCCAGCCCTTGTGCCTGGGCTGCCAGGGACAGAGGCCAGCGCGCTGCAACACAAGATCAAGAACTCCATCTGGTAAGAGGATCCTCCATCGCTGGGGTAAAAAAGCCAGGCACATTTCTGCTGCAAAGGGGGTGGGGGGCGGCGGGCGGAGGAGGAGGCGGATGCATTCATTGAATGTGGGTATCCAGAGTCGGGTGCATATTTATAGGACCTCTGGAGGTGTGGGGACTTTGCATCAGCCTCTGGTCTCCATAGCCAAAAATGCCTTTACCCCCTCAATTGTGAGTGTAGATAAACAAGTTATATGTGTTTTTCACTTATGTGTAAGACGAATGTGGGTAGAAATTAAGTCATATTGCATGATGGTGGCATGAATTTGGGACTGAGGAATGAGAAATGTGTTTACTCCTTTTTGCAAGCATACAGGGAGGAAGAAGTGTATTGTGAATTTTCACCAAACAGACATTGTGCGTAAGAATATTAACATGCAGCACAAAACCTAATGTGTCTCTTCCTTTCCGTTGGTTTAGTTGCTATTTCTGGATGTTTTTGCCTTCTTTATTATGAGATTAAATTTCCTTTCCAGGGAGTTTATTTGCACGATTGTGAAGAAAGAAAGGGCTTCTTTAGTATAAGGTATTTTGAGGTGGTAGTTTACACTGTAAAGTGATTTTTTTAATTTAAAAACATGTTTTAATTTAAAATGTCTTGCTGTTTCTTGTCTTTTTAGAAACCATAGATGAGATATCCTTTGCTATTTCTGTACTTTCTTGTATGAGAATTTACAATATTTCAGCATTAGGTTAAACTCTGAAAGACTGGTGGCAGTCTTTTAATAATTAAATACACTGAGTTAAGTCTGTCTTCTGTTAGAGCCATTGTAAATATTCTTTGAACATGAACTTGCATTATTTCTGTAAGATTCTTCATTAACTGACATTTTTTAAAATGTAGTGCTGTTTTAAAAATGGAAAGCAATATTTGGAATTTGGTCTAAGAGATTGCTTTTAATAGAAATTTTAAAATAGAATTGAATGTGGTGTAGGACAAGCTCTGATTTTAAAAATGCAATCTTGCATGTCCATCGTTGAATAGGACTACTAAAATATCAAAACTCCTTACTTTCATTGCAATTTAAAAATAAATGCATCATAAAAACAACTGGCATTGCAGTATTTAGACATTTCAAAACAGTGACAGTTTTTAAATACAAAATTAAGGTTTGTTATACAGTAATTTTTATTATTTCTTGGAATACATCCGTATTGTCATGATGCTAATATGAAGTAGGTCAGTGCAGGCTTTAATAGTTTCGTACTACACAGTAATTGGCAGCTGAGTATCTTGCTTTCAGTTTTAATTTTAAGATCAGTTTCAATATTTTAAAGGAGAATATTTTTGACTTTGATAATCAGTAGTCATGTTTTGGCAACTTGAATAGGTCAGATAGGTAAGATTGTCTTCTGTGTGTGTGTGAAACAGAGAAAGAGAGAGAAGCCTTTTTTCTTTAATGGATATCCTCACACCCTTTTAAAAGCTGTTATTTAAAGGGAGAGATGGTTAATCTTCTGCTTACCATCAAGGTTTCCAGAAATCAGTGGGGTTTATTTCCCCCCCTATTAACTTGATGTAACTTAGTGTCTCTGAAGTCATCACTGAATTGCATTAAACACCTTGGTTTTTACATTTAAGGTAAGGGACATCCAAATCTTTTAAAAGGCACATTTTAAAAGTTGAATTAGTAATGTATATTTTAATGTATTATGAGAACAATAGGGGAAAGGAAACTCCACTTTATATTTTTTAACATAGGAGTAAATTGTATAGCCAGCTGACTGACTAATAATGATAGTGGAGTGTTCTTTTTGGTAAATCATGTGATTTAATTATTCTTTTTATTGATAATTTATATTTACACATTCAGTACAGCTTAACTGCACTAACTCTAATGTGAGGAAAAACTTATCCTGAAGTAGAGTGCGCTTCATTTTTTGCTACTTACTCAGAAAAAATAACAGGCAACGAACACCTTAATCCCCAAATATATAATTTTATATCTTTATTTTGAAATTGTAATGGCACACTTACTAGTGTTTATTTTTCAAGTATAGAAATTTATTTGCAAAAATGATTTCTTTATATTGTGTTTAGAACTTTGGAATAAACAGGGGCGCCTGGGTGGCACAGCGGTTAAGCGTCTGCCTTCGGCTCAGGGCGTGATCCCGGCGTTATGGGATCGAGCCCCACATCAGGCTCCTCCGCTGGGAGCCTGCTTCTTCCTCTCCCGCTCCCCCTGCTTGTGTTCCCTCTCTCGCTGGCTGTCTCTATCTCTGTCAAATAAATAAATAAAATCTTTAAAAAAAAAAAAAAAGAACTTTGGAATAAACAACATTAGTGGATCGTAAACATATATATATATATATATATAGACTCATATCCCCTGCTCTACAAGACTGGATTTACATTATTCATCAAGTGACTATATAAAATAAAGACACTAAAAAGTGAAAGCACCTTCACCACCACCTCCTATGAACTAGTGTATATATGCTAAATTAAAATAATTTTTAATAGATAAGATTACAGTTCTTTGGGTATCTCATTTCACATTTTGTGAGGGAACAGTATCTTTTTATTGTTTATTTTATAACTTGATAATGCCCTGAGAGATCAGTTTTGTACTCCTTTCTACATCAACCTTTGGTATCATTACTAATGAGAATTTAAAATTACGTTAATCCAAAATGTGGCATTTAAAAATTATCAAATGGGTTTTGCATTTAGGTCGATCATAGTTTCTAAATTATTAAACTTGCAGATCACAAACAAGTCTGTACTTGTCTTCCTATTCAACAAACACACTTATAGTATGTGAGGCTGGTCTTTAGCTGGACAATGAGTTATTTATTATTTCAGTTCATAATTAATTTATTCTGTTTATTAAACTAAAATGCTATTTGATAAAAGTATGTCCATTATAATTTCAAGCATTAAATGAGACTTTGGAAAAAAAAAGATAAGTGTTCAAAGTTGAAATCATGGTATCTAATGAGACCAGAAACTATTATTTCATAAGAATTGGAAATATAATTTATAATTTTTAAGGTAGTTCTAGAAAATAAAGATACTGCCAAATTGATAGTATTGTAATATTTGTGTAATATATTTATGAATATCATCAACTTAAGTCCAAGTTAGCAAGCCTGCACTATTCTTGACCTTCCTCATCCCCACTCCAGAGACAAGGTCCTAATCAATTAGTACTTTGAAAGGAGATTTATTTGCAGAGATGTGTTTTAATACTGAATATGTTGTGAAAATGTTGTTTATCTTTTCTAAGCAGTAGAATTCTAATATGAACTTTTCAATAAAAAAGGAAAACTAGTAACCTATGTCTTTTTTTCTAAATGAGAATCTGTACTTTCAACCTAAAACAGCCACAGCTAACCCCCATGCAAACCTCTTGAACTTAACTGTGCACCCCTGTTTGGTTACTTAAGAAAAGAATACCACAGCAAGTTTTTCTTTCCTCTTATCTCCCAGTATCTTCATTGTTTAAAAGAGAAAAAAGTTAATTTGTATTTAGTTTGCATATATGTATATATACTAAGTTCTTTCTTTTCCGTTTTAAAGCAGTTTCATTTGAAACCCTGGTAAAATAAAATTGCTATGGAAAAACATAGGATAGAAAATTTTACATTTGATATCTCTTCTGTCTTTTTTGTAATTAGTTATAAGAATGATCATGCTTTCATGGCTGGGAGTGATTAACATATTTGCAATTAGGCTGTAACGTAAACAACAAACCTTTACCTAGAAATTCAAAAGAAATCTTGATGTTTTATTGTAGAAAATGTTCTAATACTGTATTTACTCAACAAACGAATTCAGGGATTCTTAAAAGAATTAGTTATCAATTGTTATTTTTATTTATATAAGCTTTTATTTGTAAGATTGTACAAACCATTTCTTAAACAGTCGTGTAAGATGTGTCATTGTTCTACCCACTTTTTGGAAACAGATAAATTAAATGACAGGAAACCTAGGATTCCTCTCATTCATTATCAGTCCCTGGAAACTTCTGGAGCCAGAGTTCCCTGTCTTTATTAAGTCCTGTAAGTCATACAGACTTCCCAGTCTCATACATTTTAGACTTAAAATTATAAATAAAGTGGAATTATATATGTGGACCATTTGGATGTTTTCTAAATTCTAATTTAAACCCAAATTCAGCAATTTTGTTTTACTTTCTAATTTATTAGTTACAATGAGCAAAGGACGATGATCCAAAAGGTTTACATAGTGATACCGTATTAGACCTGATTCTGTCCCATATACTAGAACTTAGCAGTTCCATTTTTGTCCTTGGTTCTGGGTCAGGGCATTTATTAGCTCTGTCTGAGAAAAAAGTTATTGTTCCTTCTCCTGCAGTTGGAAACATTTACTGTAAAGCTTATAACTTTACAGTTTGCTTTAACCATAAGTCCCTGATCTTCATTTTGCTTTAAAATTAGAGACTGACGAGTACATTAGCTAGCTTTTATATATTTTTGATTAGTTGTTTGAACATGCTGCTTGCCCTGCGTTTAGCCTGTCTTCCATACCAAGCACACCAAGAGTGCTTTTGTTTGTCTATATTGAGGCCGGCTGTGATGGTTGCATCCCAACACTGAGTGTTTGTGATTCCAGAAAGAAGGCAGTTCCTTGCTCTCCTTTATGATTTGAAACTAACGAAATTGTCTTCCCTCTTGACCAGGAAGGCACGTTAAGCAATTATAGCCCCTGGATTTTTCTGGCCTAATGTTTAGCTCTTAGGTAATGGATGTGTGTGTGTGTGTGTATAAATAATTTACCAATTTGCTCTCCCCACTGGGAGGTGTCTTGAATGTTATGTGCAAAAATGATTTGGTTTCTATCTCACTATTAGTTTTTGGTATTACTAGGGGAAATGAGTTTCACAGTCATGGAAAAGACAGAAGTGTTTTATCTGTTGTGAAAGAATGCTTTGAGGAAAAAACTTGTGTCACATCACTTTTTATGTTAGAAAAACAATGTTGCACACTAAAATTGTACAAATGAAAATAATTAAAATGAGCATTGTCATTTACTCATATTTGAACACTAAGCAAGAACAGTGTGTAAGTACTCACCTGAGTACCTGCTATATACAAAATACTATGCTAGAGACTGGCATTTGCGGAATGCCCATTCACTTGTAATGTTAGCCTTACAATATTAACCTAGCAAAAAAGTGCAATAAAACTCTTTTATTCAGTTAGGGAACCAGGGAAAAGTGTTAATTGTGAGAAAAGTAGACCTTCGTTTCCTTGTCTGTAAAATGAAAGGTGTATACTAGATGACCTTGCAAGTAAGTTCCTTTAGCTTAACTTTCTATGACTCTGTTACTAAATTAATATTGACAGCAATAATAAAACATACCATAAGCACAGTGAAAGACTAACAGAATTAACTAATCATAGGCAGTCAACAGAACATTTTCAAAGGACGAATTGTTAGGATTTGTCAGTGTTTCCTTGGGTGTTAGCCCAGGAGGACTATCTGAAGGTGTTATTCACTTCTTGTTACCTTGTGCAAGAGTTCTGTTATATGAGATTCAGTCTGCAAATATTTATTGAACATGTATTACATTTAAAGTGTTCTAAGAGCCGTTGTTGATTATGCAAAAATATGTAAGTCTATGCAGCAGTCCTTGTTGGGAAGTTTACTAGCTGAGAGATTGCACTAGGGGGACTATTTGTGTGCTTGTTTTGTTTTGTTTTGCCTCTAAAGAGGTTCTCCATACTTATAAGCACTTCACATAGGAACTTTTTTCAAAATAGGAAATTTTGTAATAATGTTATATTTTAAGGCAGTAGTGGATGTTATGTTGTCAATTTGGTTATGTGAATAAGAAAGGTGTATTTTCTTTTCAGAATAATGTAGTTTTGGGTTGAGCCTCACAACTTTTCCTCTTCATCTAGGGTAGACTTTTTAAATGTGTAATTGTGACAGTTCTTTATACCTATAAAGAACAAGACAGTAAGATGGTGATTCCATATCTCTGACCAAACTAGACCAGTCTTACCCAGTGCTTCTTTTTCCAGCAGACTCTGTGTATTTAGTTGCTTTCTCTTCTGCTTTATTGAAGGTTCTAGGAGTTCAGGTTAAGATGAGCAGCATGGACCAAAAGGAGGAAGGATCTTTCTGTCCTGGGCAGGATAATGAATAAGGAACAATAAGCTCTGAGGCCTTAATGCACTCAATTGCTGACTATGAGATTAAGATGGTTAACCCTTAACCAAATGAATAGAAACTTTAAAACATGATTTAATTTTTTTTTCTTGAGACTTTTATTTTCCTCTGTTTATGGACTATAATATCTCCTATTTAGAAGAGGAAATAGAAAACAACTAGGTTTGGTTAATTATGCATATCATTATCAGACATCTATTACAATAGCTCCTATATATATTATGAAAAGTTGTGTGAGAGGTGAGGTTTTATATTCCTTGTATCTAAGAACAAACTGAAAACATAAAGATATTCCTTGCTATTTGAGTCTGTTTGGTTTCTGAATTCAGAGAGTGAGAGGTCAGAGTAACAGATTCCAATCTGTTATGTCTTGGAATTTTGGAAGGCAAGAGTCCATATGGTGTGAAATCCCAGCTCCTCCAAATAGCCTTATCTTTAAAAAAAAAAAAAAAAAAATTTTTTTTTTTTTTACCTGAACCCATTCATAGCCTGAGTTTAGATGGTAAGGGTTCAGATAGCAAAGGTACTTTTACATTCATTCCAACACAGGATTAACAAGTTGATATGAATTTACATGCTAAATCTGATTGATTAGTGATACCTACCAAGGGCATGGGGGTAGACGTGAACTTATTGGTATCTTGCAGGGTATGAGTCCCTAGGGCTATGGTGTTTCAATTTATGAGGTCTCATTTAAAGATACAAACCAAGCATCGAGAGCACTTGGGTTTGTATTTTTCTTTCTGTACTTCTATTTTTTTAATTTTTCTGTGGCTTTCCTACTTTGATCACCTTGTACTGCATTAAGTGACTACTGCAGTTTGCACTAACCCATTTTCTTTGCTTTTATTATCTTGTTTCTCTGCTTATGCCTGTGCTGGTCTCTTTACCCACTACTTTAAAAAACCTTTCTTTTTTTCCTGATGATACAAGGGTTTAACTTTAAGATTCAGTTCATGTGCTACTGTTTCCATGAAATTTTTCTCAACTCTCGAAAAACAATGATCTGGGTTGTGTAAATTAACTTTTTTCAGTGATTTAGGCTGGCCTTACCTGAGATGAGCCCATTTTATTTAATTTGTACTGAATTTAAGTGAAACATTCTCATTTTTTAATATGTGAAGTTCGTAGAAATTCAGAGACTGAATATACCTGAAACAAAGCAGTCACTGCATAATAAGTAATTTACAATATGACAGTAAAATATTTTATTTATGTGGGGTGGCTAAGTACTTGCCATTGTTTTTGCAGTAGGTATGAAATTTTAAAGATTTAATTGGATAAGAGTGTCATTATAGTGACATCTTCCTTGAAGTAAAGTTGGTGCTTCTGAGAGCCTGGGAAAATGTATTTGAACAAGATGCTTCAGTTAATTTAAGTGAATCACTTCGCTAATTTGATTGCAGTTATTTGATCTATTAATTGCATATGTACATAAGCAATCTGTGATCTAAAATGTAACTGTCAGATTATTACATGCATGATCCCTTTTTCTGAAGCAGGAGATATTTACAAGCAGTATTTGGCCAAATTCTGTACATACAAGTTTCAAAGAAGTGAGAAGGTCAAGAACTAATCCTGAATTTACAGAATCAAGTGGTCAGGGAAAACTGAATTCCCTATACCTTTATTTTAATGTCTAGTATATACAGGCATAGAATTAAAAAGTAATAAACACTACTCTGCGTTTAAAACATTCACCCCGTGTATAGTAGTTGCATGCATCATCTGTAGAATTTAACAAAAGTAAGATTTTGTTAAATGCAGTGATAGTATGGTATAATCGATACTAAAAAATAGAGTTAGAGAGGGATTCAGTAGGGTATAATACGCTTATTGGCAAAATTCAGGCTGGTGACCTTAACAAAAATCAAGAGATGGGCTGTTGATCCAAATACACTTACTCGTATGCTTACTGGGAAATCTTTATTCCCACTAGCAGGAATTAGATTCACAGTTGTTGGTGACAGGAAGCCTTGCCAGTAATGAGAATAATTAGGGGAAAATAGCTTAGGTCAAAATTTGCTTGATTGGGGAGTGGGGTTTCCACCAACCACAATTCTCTCATCAAAATGCAAAGATAGAAGAAAGAATATAAAGTAATAATAGAGAAGAAGAGGATGGGCATGTTGAGAACTGGGGCAGAGAACCAGAAACTGCTCTGTTAGTTTTAGAAGAGGACTATGTACCCTGAGTGGACTCTCTTTGAATAATGGCCACTTCATGAAGAGGATTAGAATATTACTATATGTGGGGTTCCTCATATACCTCACTTAGCCAATATTTTGGCTCCTATGTTTTAGCATCTGTATCTGTGTACTTTCCCATTATAGGATGAAATTTGTTTTCCCCTTTGGATTCATCCCTTTCCATATATTTAGGGAATTTGTTCTAATACATATCCTTTCTGTCAGCATCATCAAACTGTTCTTTTCCACAGGCTGCTTTTCCTGTGACTTTATACATGCTTATGACTTCCTTAAAGCAGCAGCAAACAACCTTGGAGAAAAGTTTTTGCAGTAAAACAAAGAGTTGATCTTTCAGTGACCTAAAGAGCTCATTCATAGTCTAAGAAAAAAAGTCATTAGGTAAGTGAATGAAGAATGTAAATACTCATTTTATAAGAATAATAATATAAACAGTTAACAATGCAAAAATCCTTATTCGATAATAAAAAATAAAGCAGAAAAGTGCTTTTTTTTGGCCACTAAGAAAAGATTTAAGAAACATGGTAACCATTGCTAGCTTATCTCACCCCTGAGTTTACTATTTTGCTTACCCGTTTCCCTCCCCTCCAGTCCCTCATTTATTATGCTGTTGTGTGATATATAAGCCCACTCATAACGTATGGTGGAATAAGTGAACATACATTTTAAAAACATTAACTGGTTTTGCACTTAGGTGGTGGAACAAAATGTATGCTTCCCCCCCTTTATTATTGTCTCAAAATTATCTTGAATGAGCAGGCATTATTTTTAGTTTAGAAAAATCCAAACAAGTAAAATAATCCTTTGTCTACCCTGCTGCTCTTCCTTTTAGCTGCCATCTGTCCATCAGCTCACCACCCCCACTCTGCTAGATCTTCTCTGCTCTTGTCCTTTTTGACTCTTGCAGTCTGGCTTCCTGTTCTTCTTGCCAACGCAGTGGCCTTTTTTCAGTCTGTATCTTTCATTATGTCTTCAGCGCTTCTTGTTACCGTGACTCCTTTGCAGTTTGGGAATTCTCATTCGTTCCTTTCTGAGAGCCGCCTTTGTGTCAGCTACTCTGCCGGGCATTGGGGATTCCATGGGCAAAGATGCAAGATCCTTGTTTCCATGGATCTTATTTCTGATTAGCATCTTATTTTTCCTGCTGCTTTCCTCTAGATGCGCTTTAATTTTGAATATCGAGACACTTATTTCTCAGCCATCCATTTTTTTTCTCTGTTCACTTCTTCACCAAAGTCAGAAATACATGGGCTGACCAGACAACTGTAATCACATCTACTGATTCATTTGCTAGAGTACAGGTAGCTACCACTGTCATTGTAAACTTGACGTTTTCACAGTAATCCTTCTATGCCATCAAGCCTTGCTACCTCAGTTGGCTTTCATTTCTAGCTAATCTACTCCTTTGGGTAGTAGAGAGCACCTGTTCCTTCATTCCATCAGGCTAGCAACATTGGTTTCATATTGGATTTTTCTCTCTTATCCCTGTGCCCAATATTTTAAAAAGTTGCCAAGCTTGCAGTGTCACTTAATTTTCCCTGTCTTCTACTCCCTATATTTCCGCTGCCAGGACCATAGTTCAGTGCTTTACCATCTCATTCCTTCCTGGATTATTACAGTGGCAGTATAGTTGCTCTCTGTCCCTGGCCTTTTCCCCTCACTGAACTATGCTGTTTATTGCTGCCAGCATTGCTTCAAAAACATCCTTTTCCATGTAGTCTTCTTCAAATAACCTATAATAATTTCACTTTGCCTACCATATTGTTATCTAAAGATTTCTGTCAGGTTTCAAAGGCCTGTATAATCTAGCCCCATACAATCAGTCCAACCCGATTTCTTTCTGTTCATCAGTGTTGAACTCCCGTCAGGCAAGCACTTCAGTGTCTGCCTTATATTTTATGGTTCTCCTTTTATTCCTGCTTTATATCTTTCCTGGAATCTCTACTCGCCTGTATCCAAATCCTACTTAATCATTTTTGAAGTCATAGTTCAAATCATTATACTATAAAACATCCTTTAGCTACTGTAGTCCACACTGGCCTTTTCTTGACCTCAAACTGTAGAGTGATGTTTTACAATTAAGCACTTAATCACTTTAATTTCTGTCCTATGCTTTTCTAATAATCAACAAGTTCTTCGAAGCTAGGGGCAACACCTTTTGCATCTTTCTGTTTCTCATCTAGCAGTAAGTACTAGTGAATACTATTTTTTGTCTACTGCATTCTTAGAGACAGTTGATTTTTTTTCTACATATTAATGGTTCTGTATTTGATTTATTTGATGTGGTAATTTTCTCCCCAAATAAGTTATTAAATTCATGCTGCATTTTACAGAATGGAGGGCTTACAGCAACTGATTTTTTTTTTTTAAAAATTGCATCAGTGAAACTGAAGTAATCATTTATTTAGCGTTTCAGTACTACTAATCAAATGTTTATTACTCTATATCTAGAATAAAAAATAACTATGTCCCAAGTGAGAGCCACTGTGTCCCCCGTTTTAAAAATACTGGACAAATGACTGCTACATAGCTTAGTAACCTTTTATGAATGAGTATACAGTAGTATTTAGTTAGCATTTGTGGGCTAATCTGCATTCCAGCCTAGTTCCCAAGAGATAAAGTTGGAATTTTGAAGAACCCCTTAACATTGACCTGGAGATAGCTTCTTTAAAGTTTGGTTCTGGTGGAGGGTTTGACCTGCTTATTTTAGGAGCCAAGACCCAAGGCTAAGTTAACTTGTTGAGTCATGGCCAAAGCCAGAAGATAGCAAAGGAAATCTGTGAGTTAGGGTAAATAACCAACTGAGGGAGGTGGATTGATTGAGGAAGTAACAAGGGAATGAATAAAATAGGAAAGCAATTCTTAAGGCCCAAAGTGTTTCAGATTCATAGAATAGGTGACAGTCTGTTGGACCTTTCTGTTTATCTGACAAAGAGACTTTTTGTGGTTTTTTTCTTTTTTTTTTAGTCTGATATTCTTTCTTTCAGAGAGTTACAACAACTGGTTTTTAAAAGACCCTTAGAGAATATATCTTCTACTAAACAATAGTAAGCCACAGTCCTCTGTCGCAAAATCTGAGTATTCTCGGGGCACCTGGGTGGCACAGCAGTTAAGCGTCTGCCTTCGGCTCAGGGCGTGATCCCGGCGTTATGGGATCGAGCCCCACATCGGGCTCCTCCACTATGAGCCTGCTTCTTCCTCTCCCACTCCCCCTGCTTGTGTTCCCTCTCTCGCTGGCTGTCTCTATCTCTGTCAAATAAATAAATAAAATCTTTAAAAAAAAATTTTTTTGAGTATTCTCAACCCTTGAGTACCCCAGGTAGAGTTAATAACTCCTTTATTTTAATTTTCTAGTATTCGAATGTAATTGTTACAGCATTATTTACACTGTGTTGCAAAAGATTTTCATTAAACTGAATTCTTTAATCTCGGCAATTGTATACTAAATGAATTGATGGATGAATTGATAAATAAAAATTAGAGATAGTACACAGTCATCATTGTACTCAGCCCTGGTCAGCAATTAAAAGACAGACAGACAGACACACACGCACACAAAATACCAGAGGTCACATGTACAAGAAAGTATGGGCTGTATAACCCAGAGCCAGCAAGCTTCTACTTTGAAGGGCTAGCTGGTAAATACTCTTGTCTTTATAGGATATAGGGTCTCTGTTGCAACTACTTTATTCTGCCATTGTTATCAAGAAAGTAGCCACAGACCATATATATATATATATATACATACATATATATATGTTTATATGTATGTATATATATATGAATGAATGAATGAATGAATTTGTTCCATTACTGGCAGGATTTGGCCTCAGAGCAGCAGTTTGTGGACCTATATATACCAAACTACTTGAAGAATACAGTAATGATTCTCAATCTTCACTCCCTTTTATTGACAAACAGTGGATGACAGTCACCTGCTTGATACTAATTGTCTTATAATTCTCCTTTAGGTAACCCCAGGATTATGTGTAAGGCATATTAGAATGCAAACAAGTAAGAGTTATATTCCAGGGATAGACTTACCTAACCCTTATGATAATGATAAAGTATATTGACTTACTGTTTCTGGTGTGACACATAAAGTGCTTGGAAGTCCTTACTTTGTCATCCCAACAAGAAAAAAAGCTGAACAAACTGAGAATCAACATTTCTTCTTAGATGCGTCAAGAGAATTGAGGTCTCAGGGCAAACTGCCACCTGGAAAACTGGAGATAGGCAGATAAAAGAATCAAAGTTTATAGGTGGCAGAAGCTTAGGAGTAGAAGCCCCACAGCTGAAACCGCTGTAGGTAGGAGCACTTTAAGCTTAATTAATGAATTCACTGCTGGAGGCTCGGGGTGGGCTAGCTTGAGAGTTGAAAACCAAGGAGGCTGAGTCTTGAGGCTCACTTTCCTGAGTCTTACCTCCAGGAGCCCTACCAGGTTCTCCCTGTGAGGATTAGAGAAAAAATTTTTTACTGCCTGCATAGTGAGGGAGGATTTCAAGGGGTGGGGAGTTTGCAGGTAGGGCCAAGGAGGGAGGAGGAGAAAAATAATCGTTTTGAAATATACCCAGAACTCTCTGTTCTCTTTAACAAAGCCTGTTTCAAGGGAAAGTATTTTACCAGAGCCTAACCAACAGGGGCTCTGCCAAAGCCTACCTGACCTGGAGGAAGGGAAATACCCAACACAGGCTCCCTAAAAGACTGAGACCTAATCATAGGACAATAGAATCTCTCTCCCAACTTCACCACCGTACCAGTAGGGCTTTTAAAACAAGTGTAAGCCTCACACCTTATTTAAAGAGTCTCTAGGAATTTCCAAGGAGAACATGGGAAACAAAAACAAGGACATTAGAGAAAATTTTAGCCTTGGACACCAAGCTACAGCAAACAATAAACACAGCCCAGATCCTAGTCGACAAACATAAAACTCACATGGCCTGTCTACCTCAGTTCCTTTTGCCCAACATTATATCTGGCTTTCAACAAAAGTTTACAAGGCATGCTTACAGACAAAAAACCCCACAATCTGAAGAGGTAAAGGAAGCATAAGAACCAGACTCAGATGTGACATAGATTTTGGAATTATCATACTGCAGATTTAAAATTATGATTAATATGCTAAGGGCTCTAATGGAAAAAGTAGACATCATGTAAGAATGGGTGCGTAATTAATGTAAGCAGAGAGATGGACACTCTAAGAAATAATCCAAAGGAAATGCTAGAAATCAAAAACACTTTAACAGGAATGAAAAATGCCTTTATTGGGCCCATTAGTAGACTGGCCGTACTGAGGAAAGAATCAGTGAGCATGAAGATGTATCAATAGAAACTTTCACAACTAAAATGCAAAGAGAAGAAAAGTGAAAAAGATGGAACAGAGTATCCAAGAACTGTGGAACAGTTAGAAAAGTTGTAACGTATGCATAACTGGGATGTCAGAAGAGGAAGAGAGAAAGGAACCAGAAGTATTTGAAGTATGATAGGTGGGAATTTTCCAAAATCAAAGACCCCAAACTACAGATCCAGGAAGCTCAGAGATACCAAGCAGGATAAATAGCAACAAAAAGATCTACCCCTATGTATATTATGTCCAATCTGCAGAAAATTAAAGACAAAGATAAAATCTTGAAAAAAGCCATGGGGAAATAACCACCTCTCCTATTGAGGACAAGGATAAGAATTGTATCAGTCTTCTCTTCAGAAACCAAGCAAGGAAGGAGAGAGTAAAGTATTTAGAGTTGAAAGAAGAAAACCACCAACCTAGAATTCTACATCTAGCAAAATTATCTTTCAGAAGTGAAGGAGAAATAAAAACTTTCTCAGACTAACAAAAATTGAGGAAATTTGTGACTAGTAGACCTGCTTTATAAGAGATGTTAGAAGTTCTTCAAAGAGAGAGAAAATAATGTAGGTCAGAAACTTAAATCTACCGAAAGGAGTGAAAAGGAGTAAATGAAGATAATATCTTTTATTTTTCTTATATTTAATTAATCTGACAGATAATAGTTTGTTCAAAATAATGTATTTGATGATTCTAGCTTATGGATAAGTGAAATTAATGACAGTGAAGTTATAAGGGACAGGAGGGAGGAATTGGGAATACTCTTAAAAAGTGCTTATAGTAACTGAAGTGGTTTAGTGTTGTTTTGAAAGTGGACTTGGATTAGTCATAAGTATGTTGCAAACTCTACGGTAACCACTAAAAAGATTTTAAAAGGAAGTGTAATTGATAGCTAAAAGTGTAGAGAAAATAGAATCATATAAGATGTTCAAATAAAACCAGAGAAGGCAGAAATAGAAAAAAAAAAGGCAAGGAATAGTAAATAGTTAAAATAGGGTACATATTAATCCAGCTATACCAATAATCACTTCAAGTGTGCATGTTCAAAATATACCAATTAAAAGAGACTGTTAGAGTAGATTAGAAAACCAAAACAACTGCTCTACCCAGGGAGGGATCCAAACAGTGTTGTTCTGGGTTCCCCTCATAACTTCAAGGGAAACTTTCAAGATGTCCAGAGCCTTTGATAGCCTACAAATGAAGAAGATGTCCTCAAATTCCTTGCAGCAGGAACCCACTTAGGTGGCAACAACCTTGACTTCCAAATGGAACAGTACATCTACAAAAGGCAAAATGATGGCATCTACATCATAAATCTGAAAAGAACCTGGGAGAAGCTTCTGCAGGCAGCTCGTGCCATCGTTGCCATTGAAAACCCAGCTGATATCAGTGTCCTCTCTGGGAATACTGGCCAGTTAGCTGTGCCGAAGTGTGCTCCTGCCCCTGGAGCCACTCGTGTTGCTGTCCACTTCACTCCTGGAACCTTCACTAACCAGATCCAGGCAGCCTTCTGTGAGCTGAGACTTCTGGTGGTTACTGATTCCCAGGGCTGACCACCAGCCTCTCACGGAGACGTCTTACGTTAACCTGCCTACCATTGCTCTGTGTGACACAGACTCTCCTTGGTGCTACATGGACATCGCCATCTCTTGCACAACAAGAAGGGAGCTCACTGAGTGGGTCTCGTGTGGTGGATGCTGGCCCCAGAAGTTTTGCACATGCGTGGCACCATTTCCCGTGAGCACTCATGGAAGGTTGTGCCTGATCTCCGCTTCTACAGAGATCCTGAAGAGGTTGAAGAGGAATAGCAGGCCACTGCTGAGAAGGCTGTAACCAAGAGGAATTTCAGGGTAAGTGGACTGCTCCAGGTCCTGAGTTCACTGCGACTCAAGCTGAAGTCACAGACTGGTCTTAAAGGTGTGCAGGTGCCCTCTTCTGCCCCTTCAGCAGTTCCCTTCCCAAGACGGAAACACTTGGCTACCACTGAAAACAGGGCTGCAGCTTCTGCTGCTCAGGCCACTGAACGTGTAGGAGCAACCACTGAGCAGTCTCAAGCTGCTCTTCTAAAAAGAGAAAGAAAATAGAAATAAGGTTGATGGAAAATAAATGGTTTGTAAAAGTTGGGGGGGGGGAACCAAAACAACTATATGTTGTCTACAAGTATACCCTCCACACTTTGGTACTTTATTATTTAGTAACCAGTTGTTTGTAACATGCTTCACCAGTATGTTGTAACACTGAATTTGAGAACCTAAAAGTTGCAAGTAAATGATAATATACTTAAATTATAAAGAGCTGTGGTACATGGCCATGTTTTTTGGGTTTTTTTAAGTTTTTATTTTAATTCTAGCTAGTTAATGTACAGTGTAATATTAGATTCAAGTATAAAATATAGTGATTGAACAAGTCCATACATCACCCAGTGCTCATCACAACAAGTGCCCTCCTTCATCCCCATCACCTGTGTCACCCATCTCCTCCACCAACCTCCCCTCTGGTCACCATCAGTTTGTTCTCAGTAATTAAGAGTCTGTTTCTTGATTGTGTCTCTTTTTTTCCCTTTGCTGCTTTCTTTTGTTTCTTAAATTCCACATACTGGTGGAATCATGTTATTGGTCTTTCTCTGACTGACTTTTTTCACTTAACATGATACTCTCTAGCTCGATCCAGTCATTGCAAGTGGCAAGATTTCATTCTTTTTGATGGCTGAGTAGTATTCCATTGTATATACACCACATCTTCTTTACCTGTTCTTGGGCTGTTTCCATGTCTTGGCTATTATAGATAATGCTGCTGTAAACATAGGGATACATGTTTGCCTTTGAATGAGTGTTTTTGTATCCTTTGGGTAAATACCCATTCGTGCGATTCCTGGATTGTAGGGTAGTTTTATTTTTAACTTTTTGAAGAACCTCCACAGTAGCTGCTCCAGTTTGCATTCCAGCGACAGGGCACGAGGGTTCCTTTTTCTCCACATCCTCAAAAACAGCCATTTTTTGGTCCAGTTTTGTGTATCAACTATTTAATTTCCTCTGTTTAGAATTATTTTTACAAGAAATTATCGAGCATTTCTTATGTATATTTTGATTTTTTAAGCAGTTTTAATGAGATAATTTACATACCATTATGTTTACCTGCTTTAAGCATACAATTCAGTGGTTTTTGGTATATTTTTGAAGTTGTGCAATCATTACCATGATCTAATTTTAGAATGTTTTGATTTTTTTAAAAAGCAGTTGAAAAGTGAATTATATTGACTAGATTGATTAGAAGTGGAAAGGTTATTTATCCAATCATAATTCTGAAGTTTCAAAGGCAGTAGGAGCAGTTAAAGTAGTGTTTTTGTTTTATATGTCTTTGAGACTTTTAACAATAGAATGTGGATTTGTAGAAATTCAAAAGATGAAGTTGTAATTGCTCAATTCTTTTTCTCTTTGGTCTTTCCTTGCCTTTATCCTCTGTGGGCCAGTCTTTCATTACTTTAGATATGTTAAAAAGCTTTCTTCTGGGGCGCCTGGGTGGCACAGCAGTTGGGCGTCTGCCTTCGGCTCAGGGCGTGATCCCGGGCATGATCCCGGGCATTATGGGATCGAGCCCCACATCAGGCTCCTCCGCTATGAGCCTGCTTCTTTCTCTCCCACTCCCCCTGCTTGTGTTCCCTCTCTCACTGGTTGTTTCTAACTCTGTCGAATAAATAAAATCTTTAAAAAAAAAAAAAAAAGCTTTCTTCTATTTAGATGCTTACTGCTAAAAAAAAAAAAATTGTCTCAATATTGTCTTAAGCTTCACCATAACTGACCAAATACTTGAGTCTTACTATGGCACACGTTATTTTCTGACATTTCAACTTTATGTATTTGTAATTATAGAGTATAGCATGTCAGCTGTTACTTTTTTCTGTAACATATTTTGAACCACTGAGATACTTGTACTTTCCTAAATTAATTTTCTGTAAGATAGTTAGAAAATTTTTCTGCCAAGCATAAACTTAGAGTAACTTTTATTTTTAAAAAAACTTACATATTTAACAGTTTTAAAGTAAAAAATAATCAGAATCACAAAGAAGCAGCCCACTGTGGTCATTAATAATGCATTCTGAAATTAGTTGCCGGGGTTTGCTGCCCAGGTCACATAACTGTTAGAAGTTGTTTCCTTTATCAGTAAAATGGAAATAGTAATAGTGCTCACCTTGTAACGTTGTGGTGAAGATTAAATGAGATAACTCATAAAACACTAGTGTAGCATCTGGCACCTGGTAAGAACTTGATAAATGTTGGCTGTTATTTTTTAACCACAATATATTCAAAGAACTTTTTCATTTTAACACACCATCTGTTACTATGATTACTTCTTTATTCTTATTACTGTATTACTGTACTGTGCAGAGGAGACCATGATGATATTTGAGACAAGAGTTATCCAGGCAGAGAGAGAACAACAGATACAAAGGTGAGAAGGCTGCAGCAAGGAAGCCACCTGAGTGGCCAGTGTGTAGGGAGAGTGCTGGAGTGTAGCAGTGAGGTCAGGAGTAAAGGAGGGGCAGATTTGTGTAGGGCATTGCAGGTGTAGTAAGCACTAAAACTTAGGTCCTTATTCTGGGTGAGGCGGGAGCCATTGGAAGGCTCTGAGCGGAAGAGTGACATGACCTTACTGATGTTTTGAAAGTCTCACTGGGTTGCTGTGTGGAGAAGAGACTGTAGAGGGGCAAGGACTGAAAACGGGGAGACTAGGCTGTCCTGGGTCACTCACATTTTGCACTGTGGGGTGTGTGTGTGCACGCTCGTGTGTAAAAGATGAAGTATTTTAAATATTGGTAAGTGGTGGTCTCAGGGTGTTGCAGTTAGCTATGAGTGATTTCATTTTCTTTATACTTTTCTCTGTTTTCCAAAAGATTTTAAAGAGTACTTTTTATAATCATAAACAGAACTGTTACCATTTAAATAGAGCTGTGATAATAAAAAAAAATTATGTAACATATTAGGCTCTTTGATTAGAGGGACATACTTGCATATTAAGAACAGTATCATAGGTGCTATTACTAAAATTGGAAAGATATGTTATCAAAGAGATTAAATGTTCATAATATGTCTATTGGAATGTAACGAAGTACCAGGAATTTGGAATAAATGACCTAAGAGTCTCCTGAATCTTTACCATAGTTAGGTAAACTTAATCACTCTCCCTCTAGGTTCTAATTCTTGTTACTACTGTACATTACAATTTTAATAAAATAATCGTATAATTTTATAATCTACTCTGTTGGAATATCAGCACCACAAAGACAGGAATTATATGTCTCTCACTTAGAGATATTTCCCTACTGTAGAATTTATGTATGCATGAATGCATGAGCTAACTCAGTAACTACCAAACATCTTTTACAAGTCAGTTGCAGGTCCGGTGCAGTTTTTCCTGCTATTCTTCCTCCCATGTAACACTGTCTACTGTCTTGTGTAGTGTTTAAGTTATAAGTTACTAACTATAGTAGAAGTTAAAAATAGCAACTTTAGTATTTTTTTTTAAGATTTTATTTATTTATTAGAAAGAGAGAGAGTGCACACAAGCAGGGGGAGCTGCAGGCAGAGGGAGAAGCAGGCTTCCCGCTGAGCAAGGAGCCTGATGCGGAACTCGAACCCAGGACACTGGGATCATGGCGTGAGCTGAAGGCAGATGCTCAACCGACTGAACCACCCAGTGCCCCCAAACTTTATTATTTTTACTAGTAAAAATCTTTTCTCTGTATACCATTTTCAACAGTATAAAAAGATAGCTTTATTGTAAATTTTTGTTTACAGATAACCTTTTTGAATGTGTAATTTATTTAAGTAGTATTACCAAAGAGAAATATCAAAATTTAGTATGTATAACATCAAATTGTTGGGTTCTTTTTAGCTTGAAGTATGAAACATTTTTCTGAAACTCCCTTATATCCTTTTCTCCCAATGTGGTGGGTTTTACTGGTATATGTTGTATACTTCTTTATTGAAAAGAAGTGTTCAGTGTGCTTACTAGAGTTTTGTTAAAATTCTTTATAATTTTTCACTGGTGATATAGGGGAGGAGAAGAAAGAGTTTTGTGGTGTCACTACCATACTTCTTTATTTTTAACCTCTGGAAATTATGATATATTAGTATAGTCTGACTTCTTGTTGAAAATAAAGTATGAGGAGAGTCTGGCATATTGACAACCTATGCACTTAGCTGTGATCATTAAGGCTTAATTTTGGGTGATGTGATTTCTTTCTTAAAGGCTACTTCCAGAGAATTCAGTATTTACTAAATGCTTATTTTCTGTTGTTGTTTGTTTAAGAATTTATTTATTTGAGAGAAAGAACACAAGCAGGGGGAGCTGCAGAGGGAGAGGGAGAAGCAGGCTCCCCAGCTGAGCGGGGAGCCCCATGCAGGACTAGATCCCAGGACCCTGGGATCATGACCTGAACCAAAGGCAGACACTTAACCGACTGAGCCACCCAGGCGCCCCTAAATACTTATGTTTTTATGTCCATCTCAGTTCTTTAGAAAATCTTTCTGATCACTTTTGTTTTCTTGGAGAGTTTTTATTCATTATTTCTTGCTCCTAGGGGATTTTTGAAGTTTTTAAAAAACAAAACCCAGAGAACTCCAAAAAGTTTCTCCTACATAAAAACGGATATGAAGAACCTCCAGACAGAAAGAAAGTTCCCTTGTGTTTTTGGTTGGTGGCTTCCCACTTCTACTCCCATCCCTGTGTTGGGTGCTACTTTTCTTCAGGGCTGCAGTTTTGTTTTTATGTCCTTCATTTCTGGAGGGACATAGAGTATATGCAAAACTATTTCTATATTTAACATTATATATATTTTATATATATATCATCACAATAAGGAAAACTTTGAATACACTTGAATACTAGTGCGTACATTATATCAGGGTCCTACTTTTGTTGTATTAAATGGTACGTCTTAACAAAGTTGTAAGTATTTATAGTTTTCTATTATTTTCTTGTTCCATCTTTGCTTCTAGTCCCAGTTTTCTCAGTTCCTTTCATTACTTTTTGTCTTTTTTTGGTCCAGTTCTGCCTCTGAAGTGGGCATGTAGCATCTGTTTGTGACCCTAAAGCTATTCCTTGCTTTCTGTCCTTCCCTAGGTGACTTCCCTTTGGATAACTAATGTTGGATGCCTATACCTGTACTTCCTCTTAATCTTTATAGTTAACCACCACTTGTTCACCTCTCCTTGGAGTCCTTACTCTAGGCAGACTCTCTGCATTAGTCTGTTACATCTACTTCTCTAGACTTGTATTCAACGTGGATCATCTAGTCTAAGACAAGATACAAGTAAATTGTGAAGAGAAGGATTTCCTCCCAGCACTCAGGTTAATAGAGTACAAGGTGTTTATAGCAGATAATTCGGAATCTCCTAGTTTGTCTTCCTGAATTTTTCTCCTTCCCTTTTTTTCTGTTGTTTTCTCTTGTTCTTATTCTTTCTACCTTTTACCTTTTTCTCTATCTCCCGCCTTCCTCTCCCCAGTACAAAAGAAAAAAATTTACCTGTGTAATTTGTTTTATCTCTGCTTTTCTTACATTGAATCTTAGAAGTTGTCAGCTCTATATTTATCAGGTTATTTGAAAGCCTAATGAGGTTGTTTAAGGAAAGATGTAATGAGCCTTTGCCATGAAAAAGGTTACATAAAATCATTTAATAATGTACTGTAGGAAAGGTGTGAGTCAGCAGGCAAGTTTAACAGAAGGAAAGGGTTATGCTAGGCTGATTGCTTGCTTGCTTTGGTCTCCAACCAGTTGAAGACGGAGAGGAATGAAGCTAAAAGGACACTTCGGGATTCCTAACTCCTGAAGTGAGATGTAAAATGTAATGAATACTCTAAAGTGTCAACGTACTTGGATAGAAGTACAACTTACATCTTGCTTTATTTAAATAATAGAATAAGTTCTCCATCATTGTTTAAAATCAGTTTTTTGGTTTTTTTTTTTTAAGTAAGTTGGAATGTGAATTCCAACATTGACAGTACAGCATGAACAACTTAGATGTTGCTTTGAAAACTGTTCTTCTGGGGGCGCCTGGGTGGCTCAGTCGTTAAGCGTCTGCCTTCAGCTCAGGGCGTGATCCTGGAGTCCTGGGATCGAGTCCCACATCAGGCTCCTCCTGAAGAAGTCCTGCTTCCTCTCCTACTCCCCCTGCCTGTGTTCCCTCTCTCGCTGGCTGTCTCTCTCTTTGTCAAATGAATAAATAAAATCTTTAGAAAGGAAGGAAGGAAGGAAGGAAGGAAGGAAGGAAGGAAGGGAGGAAGGAAGGAAAGAAAGAAAGAAAGAAAAAGAAAGAAAGAAAGAAAGAAAGAAAGAAAGAAAGAAAGAAAGAAAGAAAGAAAACCGTTCTTCTGGTTAAAGAAAATGAACTGTGAAGGACTATAATCAAAACCCAGCCAGAGAAATCAGTTTTATAGGAAATTGTTTTGGGATGTCAGTACTACAGTGTGTTTGCTACTTGATTATATAGCTGAGGTTACACATGTTTTATCTTTGTGATGACTTAAAGAAATGAATGGTTTTTGGAGCGATTGTGGGAGATTAAGAAACAAAACAAAACTTTATATGTTGGACTTGTGTATTTTGGCTGTAGCTTATCCCTTGAGTTCCAAATACAAAAGTGTGAACATTCGGTAATCTTTAATGGTGAAATCTTGTTTGTTATTGTCATTCATATATTTTTTTAAGATTTTATTTTATTTGTCAGAGAGAGAGCACAAGCAGGAGGAGCAGGTGGAGGGAGAAGCAGGCTCCCTGTTGAGCAAGGAGCCCGATGTGGGGCTCAATTCCAGGACCCTGGGATCATGACCTCAGCCAGAGGCAGTTGCTTAACTGACTGAGCCACCCAGGCGTCCCCATGTTCTTTTTTAAAACTTAGAATCATAATCAAGTTGTATTTTAATTTCATATGTATATTAATTTATATATTATCTATATATATTTAATATGATACTAACTAATATGTGTATATTAATTTTAATTTTACAAATATATGATACAGGGGTCATCACAAACCAGCAGGAAGATTATTTAAGAAATGGTGTTAGTGCAATTGCTTAGCTTTTTGAAGGACAGAGTAAATAAATTTAGAGCCTCAACTCAAGAGCAGGTCATCAGAACAATTACAGAGGAATAAATGGTTCAGTGAAAGAAAAATGGGATGATTTAAAAAAAAAAACTAGAACGAACTAGAAATGAACTTATGATGGAGTGGAATATTTTTTTTCTGTTAGAAGTAGTAGAAAACATCTCAAGGCAAAAAGATTTTACTACTTAAAATGAAAAACAGAATAACAGTTAGGTATTAAACCTTTTTTACCTATACCTATAAGTCCAAATTAAAAGACAAATCAGAACAGAATAAAATGTTTATGGTTATGCTGCCATTAAAAATTTTTAAAGAGAGCATGTCATTACATGAATAAATTCTTTTGATAGAATATGAGAGAAAAAAAAGTCACAGTTTCACGCAGCCAGACACAAACACATGCACACACAACCCTAATCGTAGAAAAAGAGAATAGAATAAAAACACACCAAAATCTTGCCTGTCCTTAATGTTGGGGTTGATAATATGGGTGATTTTTAAAGATTTTATGTATTTTTCCGAAATAAGCAACTTGCTTTAAAAATATTTCTTTTAAAATTGCTTTCAGAGTAAGTCTAAACACTTCCTAATTCATTTCTAGCTTGACTTTCCAGCTTCTCTTCTCTGCCCTCCTTTCTCTTACACACAGTTTCTCTCCTGTGGACTAGCACAGTGCTGTTTACAAGATTTTACAAAAATTATGATGTGAATGCCTTCAACTTGTTCCATTTTACTACCTGGCCCATTACACTTTATTTGTATTAGGTCCATCTGTATCACCTATTTAGGTTATTTGCCCATCCATGAAGGATATCCTTGCTTTGCTCCAGTTGCCTGATAGGTATTTTGTAGTATCTGATGTTCCCATAAAGGTCTGGTGTATGGTCTTCCATCTCTTTTCCTTGGCTTTGGCTTTACCCTTTAGCAGTAGTGCTTCCCTCTTCTCTTTGCATATTCAGAGACAGATTTCAAGACCATAATTAGGTCACCCCAGTTTACCTTGTTCTCTCCACTGTTTTTTACCCCATTTTACCTTGTACTTCCAGTATAGCACTTATAGTTTGCACGTACTGTATTTTCTACTGTGTGTGTCTTTTCCAGTAGATGTTGAGCCCCTGATGGGCAGCAACCATGTCTTATTCATCTTTGTATCTCCCACAGTGCTATGTTAGCAAATATTTATACTCTTATGTTGATTTTGAATAATGATTTGTCACAGTTTGAATCACTAGTAGAAAGATGTTTTAGTCCATTTTTACCCATATGCATTTCTTATTTGATATATAATCTTAATGTGCTATGTTTTTAAAAAGATTTATTTTTTACATTGTAAAAGCAAAGGATATTCATTATAGAAGACATAAAAAACAAAATAACTTGTTTCCACCATCTGTATGAAACATATATGTTTCTTTTGATTCTTTTTTCCTGTAATTTTTTGTTTTTGCCTCACTTGAATCATATTGTAAGTGTCATTTTCCTTAATATTCATTCATTATAATTATTCATTTATTCAACTAATATTAAGTACCTAATATTAGGCAAGTATTCTTTTAGAACTCTGGAGTTTTAGCAGTAAGCAAATTAGTTAAAAAGATCTGTTTTCATAAAGCCTGTATTGTATTGGAGGCAGACATAATAAGCAGTAAGTTAAGAATGAATATACTATGTGACATACTGGTAAATTCTCAGAAGAAAAGCAAAGCAGGAGAAGAGGGAGTTGTATATCAGGGAAAGGATTACAGTTTTAAGTAGGTTGGTCAAGGAATCCTCACCAAAGTGATATTTGAATAAAGACCTGAATTATGGAGTGAGTCATGTGGATATTTGAAGACAAAGCCTTCATTTATAATGGTGGGACCTAAATGTTCAACAATAAGAGAATGCTTATTATTATTTTTAAATTACTATCAATATTTAATTATATAGCCATAAAAAGATTCTGATGTCAGTTAATGTATAATGACTTGGGAAAATGCCCATCATGCAATGTTAAATGGAAAAGGCAAAATAAAAACTAGCTTCACCCTGACTTTAAAAAGATCTTATACATACATATATATGTACAAATATATGAATGTAACTAGAAGAAAATGCACCAGAATTTAGCAGAAGTTCTTTGTTGGATATGATCTTGGGTTTTTCTTCATTTCTGTATTTCTCAAAAATTTTTAATGAGTATATGTTAAAATAATCTTAAAAAGTACTTAAAAATTCATTTTGATATATCATAACTTCCAGGTCCTGCCATAATGGAGTAATGGATATTAAACTTTTCCTCTCTCCATAATCAACCATAAAACTGAATAAAATATATATAGCAATTGAGGTTTTCTTAGCATTAGATAGCAAAGCATAGGGCAGTGATCCTTGAGAGGAAAACCCAAGAGGTAAGCTCACATGGCTTTCCAAACTGCAGCTCAGGAGGAGAGTCCAAAGAGAGACCAGAGCTTTAGTGCAGTGGAGAAAACAGTGATTGGAGCGCATGGCTGCTGAAGCAGCTGGAATTTGTGAGACTGGGTACTGGAAAGGAGGGAACTTTTTAGAGAAGGAGCTTCGGAAATCTCCACAGGGTCCTTGGATTCTTTGGCTGAATACCGAACTCCACATATGCAGGGCAGGTCTCTTTTCAGAGAACAACTAACTACTGGGGTCTGTAAGTCAAGAAGAGATTCTAGAGATCACACAGAATTTTGGCCAGTCAAATTGGAAGGAGCTAGTTGAGCCCCTTGGGCATCAGTTGAGACCCCAGAAAGCCATATACTTTAGAACTAAGGTTACTCTATCCATAGAGTAGGAGCTATTTTAGACCCATTCTAACAGTCTAAAACTAACCCTCAAAAGTATCAGGTTGAGCTGCCCATAAATTAACTTCATGCCAGAACACACTTTGAAGGAACTCCATTCGACATAGTACCAACAATTTCCAGCTATATAAGAAATTACTAGATGTATGAAGAAGTGGGCAAGTACAGCTCATCTCAAGGAAAAAAACAGTGGGAACAGAGTCAAAGGACAAAGATGTGGGCAAAGTTGGCCAATATTTTAAATTGTCTCTGGTAAATAGGTTTAAGTATTTAAAGGAAAAGATGGGCATGATCCATGTCCAGATAGGGAATCTAAACAGAAATGGAAATCTAGGAGAGCTTGGGTGGCTCAGTTAGTTAAGCGTCCAACTCTTGGTTTCAGCTCAGGTCATGATCTCAGGGCTGTAAGAACAAGCCCAGGGCTCTGTGTTCAGTGGGGAGTCTGTTTGAGATTCTTTCTCTCCCTCTCTGCCCCACCCCCACTCACACTCACTCGTGCTCTCTCAAATAAATACATCTTTAAAAAAAAAAAAGAAATGGAACTCTAAATAAAAATTAGATGGAAAAATCTAGAACAGAAAAATTCAATACCTGAAATGAAAAATTCACAGAATATGTTTAATGGCAAATGGGAAACTGCCAGGAGAAAACTTAAGTAAACTGAACCCAGACGGGGAAAAAAAAAAGAACAAGCCTCAGAGATCCCTGCCAATATTGAATGGTAGAACATATGTGTAAATTCAGTCCCGAAAAGAGAGGAAAGATTGTAGCAAGAAAATACTTAAAGATATGATAGTTTAAAGATTTCCAAATTTGACTAAAATTTGGACAATAAATTTCACAGACCTGTGGAGGTCAACAAACTCCAATTGGATGGAGGTGATTGAAGCCTTCTTGTTGCTCACTGCACAAGCTGTTAAAGTTGGGTCTCTACTTCCTTCCCCATTAAAGATAAGCTGTACTTCACTTTGTCATCCTCACCTCTAGTGGCCCAGATGCTAGATATCCATAAAACCAGGCTTCCTGTTTTTTCTCCTGTCTCTTAAGTAATCAGCCTGCCAGTTCATTGCCCCATCTCTGGTTTTCCAAACAGGCTCTTTGCGAAGTAGGGACACTGTGTTTTTCTGTTTTGGATTTAAAACATAAGAAACGAATAATGTGGAATAGTCAATAGCCAGTGAATCATTGAAGGATTTCTAGGACTCCTCTCTTGAGGGAAAGTATAGCGAAAGATAAAATGAAGTCTCAGTCATAACTGTACAAGAGACGAAAGCAGAAGAAACAAGGAATATTGGATCTCTTTATATGTGAATAATTGAATTGTTAAATTATTAAAGGATTAAACTCTTATGCTGTTGCTTATATGTAATAAATGTGTTGGTTCATTACTAGAGAAATAATAAGAATGAGAGAAAACTATGACAGGTTGGTTTGGTTGAGTAAGAGAATATTGATTACTATCCTTTACATGAGATATTTAGCATTCAAGCTTGAATACGTTGCCACAAAAACAATTATACATATCATTAAATTTGTGTTAAAGTTATAAATCAAATCTTACATATCATGAAATTCAGTTAATGTGTACTCAGACAACTAGTGCTCAAGTTAAATGGACATTGACTTAAAATGCTTAGTGGAAAAGCTAAAGCATTTGCTTTAGAATAGTCCATGCATTGATTTATGACATCAAGAGGAGGTAATCACACAAATCCCAGAGTACGGTTGATTCTCAAGTCAACTGTACTGGACTCCAAAAAGGAAATATCGTAGGGGGAAAAGGCTGGAATGTTCTCTGTTCTAGACAAGAGCCACTTAGAATGCATGAACCTGTCGGGACACCTGGGTGGCTCAGTCAGTTGAGCATCTGCCTTCGGCTCAGGTCGTGATCCCGACATCCTGGGATCGAGTCCCGCATTGGGCTCTTTACTGGCAGGGAGCCTGCTTCTCCCTGTCTGCCACTTCCCCTGCTTGTGCGCATGTTCTCTCTCTCTCTGACAAAAAAAATGAGTAAAAATCTTTTAAAAAAAAATGCACGAACTTGGATTGATCTGCTTCTGGGGTGAAAGCTCTATAAGACATTCTTGTGATAATTAGGGAAAATGTGAATGTGGTCTGTGTGCTATATTGTGAAATTGTTGTTAATTTTCTTAGGTGACATAATGGAATTGTGGTTATTTAGAATTTGCTTTTTCATAGGAAATGCATGTCAGACTATTTAGAGATCAGATTTCTTAAGGTCTACAACTTACTTGGCACAGCAGAATACACATGTTGTATATGTGTGTGTGTGTATATATATATATAAATATATACTTTATACTGTATAAAGAGAAAATAAATTGGCAAATGTTGAATCTAGGTTAAATGTGTACAGTTCTCTTCTTTTGAATTTTCTTTGCTTTAAAAACTATTTTAATAAAAAGTTGGACAATATTTGCACGCATTTGGCAATTTTTAAAATATCTTCAGGGGCGCCTGGCTGGCTCAGTTGGTAGAGCGTAGGATTCATGATCTTGGGGCCGTAAGTTTGAGCCCCATGTTGGGTGTAGAGGTTACTAAAATTAAAATCTTTAAAAATAAGTAACCTTCAAAAAAGAAATCATGATGAAAATTTAAAAATTCTGAGAAATTAGATGGTAATGAAAAGATTTTGTCAGAATTTATAGATGCAACAAGCTGGCACTTGATAAAGAAATTTGTAGATTTACTGGTTTGCACTAGTAAAAAAGAAAAATTGAAAATTAATGAGCTAATAAGCTTTCAATTTAAGATGAAAAATTAAGAGTTAACCCAAAGAAAATAGAAAGAAGGAAGTTATAAAGGTAATAAAGGAAAATGAATAAGACAACTAAGGTATGATGGGATCACCAACGTCTAAGTTGGTTTCTTTGAAAAATCTTGTTAGATGGTCAAGACTCAGGAATGACAGATAAAGAAAAAAGTAGATGTAAATAATATTAGGAATGAAAAATGAGGCATAACTGTGATGCAGCAGATATTAAAAATAAGGGAATTTGTAAGCAACCTTGATATCTGTATATTTTAAAAATCGAATGCAATGGATAAATTCTAAGAGAACTTAAAATTACTTCAATAATAGAAAACCAGATTGCCCTTTAGCCACTGAGGAAATTGAATGGGTTCTTTGAAAACTATCTGCAAATAAAATACCAAGTCCCAATAATCTTAGGGGTGAAATCTAACCAAATATTCAAGGAAATTTTTTTACAAATTTACAAATTAGAAAAAGAGGGAATACTCCACGATCTTTATAAAATATGTTTAAACTCTTGATACTCTTCCCTCCAAGAGGTCGAAGCCTAATTCCTTCATCTTGAGGGTGCGCTGGACCTAATGATGCAATTCTAACAGCAGTAACAAAAAAGTGATGGGTGGGACTTAAGCAAATAGTTCATAAAAGTCACTGCAGCTTCTTCCTCACTCATTCTTTTGGTTTACTTGTTCTTTGAGAAACCAGCTTCTTATCATGAGAACACTCAAGCCTACGGAGATACTTATCTGGTGAGACACTGAGGCCTCCTGCCAAGAGCATGTGAATGGGCCCTCTTGGAAGTGGATTCTGCAGCCTCTGACAGAAACCTAATGAGAAACCCTTAGAACCCACCAGCTAAGCCACTCCCAAGTTCCTGACACATGGAAGCTTTTAGACAATAAATGTTTGTTGGTTTAAACCACTACAGTTTGGGGTCATTTATTACACAGCAATAGCTGATATACATTACTGCCCATTTTGTGAGACTAGTATAATCTTAGCACCTAAACCAGATAGAATATAAAAATGGCCTTTAATTTTAGTCTCCCACTCAAGCATAGGAACAGTAAAGTCCAAAACAAAAATTAGAAAATCAAAGCCAAAGATGCATAAAAAAGGAGAATACATCTTAGCCAGCTTAAATGTATGAGAGTGCAAAGTTAGTCCATTAGAAAATCTGTTCATATATAACAGATGAAGGAAGACAAATTATTTGATGATCTGAATTGATGTAGGAAAAGAATTTAATTTAATAATAACATTCAGTATCTGTTTGTGATAAAACTCCTAGCAAGCTAAGAATAGAACTTCCTTAACTGATAAATAATGTCTACAAAGATACCACAGAAAACATACTGATCAGTAAGAAAGATCTAAAATACCCCCCTTTTTTTCATTTAAATTCAGTTAATTAATATATAATGTATTGTTTCAGGGGTACAGGTCTGTGATTCATCAGTCTTATATAAACCCAGTGCCCATTATAACACACACCATCTCCAGTGTCAGACACCAGTTACCCCATTCCCCCACCCCTCCCCTCTGCAAACCTCACTTTGTTTCCTAGCATTAAGAGTCTTATGGTTTGTCTCCCTCTCTGGTTTCATCTTGTTTCATTTTTTCCTCTCTTCCCCTATGATCCTCTGCCTTTTTTCTTAAATTCCACATATGAGTGAAATCATATGATAATTGTCTTTTTCTGATTGACCTATGCCACTTAGCATAATACCCTCTAGTTCCATCCAAGTCATTGCAAATGGCAAGATTTCATTTTTTGATGGCTGCGTAATATTCCATATTGCACACACGCCGCATCTTTATCCATTCATCTGTCAGTGGACATCTGGGCTCTTTCCATAGTTTGGCTATTGTGGACATTGCTGCTATAAACATTGGGTTGCAGATGCACCTTCGGATCACTACATTTGTCTCTTTGGGGTAAATACCCAGTAGTGCAGTTGCTGGGTCCTAAGGTAGCTCTATTTTCAACTTTTTGGGGAACCTTCATACTGTTTACCAGAGTGTCTGCACCAGCTTACATAGGAATACAACAGTGTGGGAGGGTTCCCCTTTCTCTGCATCCTCGCCAACATCTGTCATTTCCTGATTTGTTAATTTTAGCCGTTCTGACTGGTGTGAGGTGGTATCTCATTGTGGTTTTGATTAGTATTTCCCTGATGCTGAGTGATGTTGAACACTTTTTCATGTGTCTGTTGGCCATTTATATGTCTTCTTTGCAGAAATGTCTGTTCGTGTCTTCTTCCCATTTTTTGATTGGATTATTTGTTCTTTGGGTGTTGAGTTTGATAAGTTCTTTCTATGTTTTGGATACTGGACCTTTATTTGATAGGTCATTTGCAGGTATCTTTTCCCATCCTGTTGGTTGTCTTTTGGTTTTGTTGACTGTTTGCTGTGCAGAAGCTTTTTATCTTGATGAAGTCCCAGTAGTTCATTTTTGCCTTTGTTTCCCTTGCCTTTGGAGACGTGTCTAGCAAGAGGTTGCTGCCTATGTTCTCCTCAAGGATTTTGATGAATTCCTGTCTCACGTTTAGGTCTTTCATCCATTTTGAGTCCATTTTTGTGTATGGTGTAAGGAAATGGTCCAGTTTCATTCTTCTGCATGTGACTGTCCAACTTTCCCAACACCCATTTGTTGAAGAGACTTTTTTTCCATTGGATATTCTTTCCTGCTTTGTCAAAAATTAGTTGACCATGAAGTTGCGGGTCCATTTCTGGGTTCTCTATTTGGTTGCATTGATCTTTGTGTCTGTTTTTTGTGCCAGTACCATACGGTCTTGATGATTACAGCTTTGTAATAAAGCCTGAAGTCCAGAATTGTGATGCCACCAGCTTTGGTTTTCTTTTTCAACATTCCTTTGGCTCTCTGGTTCCATACAGATTTTAGGATTATTTGTTCCAGTTCTGTGAAAAAAGTTGATGGTATTTTGATAGGGATTGCACTGAATGTATAGATTGCTCTAGGTAGCATAGACATTTTAACAATATTTGTTCTTCCAATCCATGAGCATGGAACATTTTTCCATTTCTTTGTGTCTTCCTCAGTTTCTTTCATGAGCATTCTATAGTTTTCTGAGTACAGATCCTTTGCCTCTTGGTTAGGTTTACTCCTAGGTATCTTATGGTTTTGGGTGCAATTATAAATGGGATTGACTCCTTAATTTCTCTTTCTTCTGTCTCATTGTTAGTGTATAGAAATACAACTGATTTCTGTGCATTGATTTTATATCCTGCAACTTTACTGAATTCCTGTATGAGTTATAGCAATTTTGGAATGGAGTCTTTTGGGTTTTCCACAGAGTATCATGTCATCTACAAAGAGTGAGAGTTTGACTTCTTTGTGGATTTGGATACCTTTTATTTCTTTTAGTTGTCTGATTGCTGAGGCTAGGACTTCTAGTACTGTTTAACAGCAGTGGTGAGAGTGGATATCCCTGCCGTGTTCCTGACCTTGAGGGAATACCTCTCAGTTTTTCCCCATTGAGAATGATATTTGCTGTGGGTTTTTCATAGATAGCTTTTATGATATGGAGGTATGTACCCTTTGTTGCTACACTGCGATGAGTTTTTATCAAGAAAAGATACTGTACTTTCTCAAATGCTTTTTCTGCATCTATTGAGAGGATCATATGGTTCTTGTCCTTTCTTTTATTTATGTAGTTTAAAACACTCTTAAAAATTAGAAACAACATATAGATGCTTGTTATCACTCTTACCAATATTGTACAGAGTCTTAGCACATTCAGAAATAAAAGGAAAAAATGATTGAAAGTTAGGAATAATTAGAAGAAACAAATTATCATAGGTTAACCTATGTGGAAAACTCAATCTACATAAAAATGAAATTATTAATAGTCTAGCAAAAGTCATTTTCATTTGGATATACAGTAAAATTTTTACTATATATATAATTTAAAATAATTTATAATATATACAATTTAAAAACATACAATAACAAAAATAAATAGGTTCTTGTAAATCTAAGTTGAGATTTTAGAAGACTATAAAACCTTATCGAGAGATTTAAAAATAATTTAGACCTAAATAAATGGAGAAATGTACTACTACCATAAAAATTCTTTCATGTCTTACCAAGTAATTCTACGGATCCAATGCAATTTTAACCAAAACAGTGTTTTCCATAAAACCACAAAATCAGACAAAGTTAAGCACTTGCAATCTCAAATGCCAAGACTAATTATGACTACAGTAGTTATGGCATAGAGTTCTAATTTCTCCATATCCTTGTCAACACTTATTACTTTGTTGTGTTTTTTTAATCCATCCTGATGGCAATGAGATGATATCTTATATTTTAACTTATGAACGTTCATAGCACTATTTGTTGAAAATTTGTCCTCCATTGAGTTGGTTTTGCATCTTTGTCAAAAGTCAATTCATCATATTTGAATGAGTCTGTTTCTAGGTGCTCTTGTGTTCCATTCTTCCTGTGTCTGTTACTGCCAATACAATGGTAATATCAGCTTCATAAAATGAATTGGGAAGTTTTCCCTCTTCTATTTTCTGGAAAAGATTTTGTAGAATTGGTGTTCTTAAATGTTTGATAGAATTCTCTAGTGTTTCTGAGCATTTATATTTAGTTCTAAAGTTTTGTTAATCCTGTGTCAACATAATGAAAGTGAAAGCATAAGTCACACACTAAGGGAAGATAGTTGCGACAAAGCTGAAAGGTTAGTATTTGAAATATATAAAGAAGTCTTACAGATTGCTAAGAGAAGCAAACAGAAATTTGAGCAAAAACTATAATGCATTTCATTAAAAGGATACATGGTTTTTTAAAAAAACACTAAAACATGCTCAGACTTGTCAGTTTTCAGAGAAAGGCAAATCATGACAACCATTTCATAACCACCAGACTTAGCAAAAATTAAATGTTTCCTCCTGGCTATTGGACAGATCTTTTCTGTATAGAATTATAGAGTCAAAGACCACTTAAATAATAATAAAAAGTAAAGCTGGGCCATATATGTTTTAAATACCTAGTAGACTTGGGGCAGAATTAATAATAAAGACTTGTAAAAAAAAAAAATTAAAAACAAAAAAACTCTCTACCCTGAGTGTTCAGTTCATTTAGTGTTTTCTCTCCTTTGATCCTATAGGGAGAGCATATAATCCAGATTAGGGATTTGGAGAAATCACAGTATTTTTTGGAGTGTGTTCTTTGTTTTACCTGTGACACCTTCCATAAGTCATAGAAAAATCCCCTCCTTAGGGGAAAGAACTCTCTTTTTGCTTTTATTGTCTTAATTGGCACCCTTACATGTATTTTAGATCCCTTTTAGTTCTAGACAATGTGGTTATTTTAGATGTGTCTGTGTACATTAATTTTTGTGGTTGCTTGGTTACTTCTTTAAACTTTGTGAACAGCGAATGTCTAGTTTTAACTGCAGCAGCTTTAGAATTGGATGAGTTTTTGACCCTCACTTCCACTTGATTTCATACATTTTCTTTTGGTCTATAGGAACATAAGACCAAAATGAGATTTTTGGGGTAGGATTTTAATTAAATTAATCTTGTATTTCATGGCCACTATTACTTGAATGAAGGAATGGGGGATGAGTATAATAGCTCTACAGATAGAATAATATGGATCGTTGCCTTTTTTACCTGAACAAATCAAAAAAGGTTTTCCTGATAATTTAGTCCTCAGAGCTTCCATTAGAATATTATTAGGAACTAGACCCTCAAAGCCAGCTTAGGCCTCACCAATACCCTGGGTACCATTGATTCTCCTTGGGTTTGTGGGAGTAGTCTTACCTGTGCTTCTAGATCATCATTTTCCAATTTGGGATACTTGCTCCTCGAGACCCACAAAAATAACGTTTCTTCACCAAATTAGTCGGGAGATGCCATGTACTGTAGTCCTCTTTTTAAACCCCTCTCAAATGGACACAGTACTTGTTGGCATATTAAGATCCTTGAATAGTCAGGTATTATAGGGATGGAAGAACCTAGAATATGTTTAATATTGTTTAATTCAGCAATTCCTAAATTGACTTGAATATTGGCCACTTTTTCCATGGGGTACCTATTCATATTGGGAGGAACAGTCCTCACAAAATACACTCTAGAATATTGGTAATATGTCACTAGTGTATACCTACCTGCAGTTCCCTGTTCCAGATGGTTATAAGGCTGGCTTCTAACATTTTTGTACTCCTTTTATACTTGACACCTATCTTCTGCCTATGCTGTGTTACTGATTGTAAAATATAAATGCTTTATCATCTGTGGCTGTGATTCTTGGTTTTAAAGTAAAGGGGTAATAGGATATTAAATTAGTCACTTCTTTTTTTTTTGGAGGACAGATACTGGGATACTGATTACTGCTCTAGTAAAATCTAGAAAGTAATTATTCTGCATGTATCATGATTGAAGGCAGTCTAAGAAATTTGCATTTTTATACATACTTTTTAAGGAGAAAGCCCTATAATTAAAGAGTAATGACCTGTTTTGTCTCTGCATGCTCACTTCTGAAGGAGTCATCAAATTTTTCTTATATTCTTTTAAATGTAGCCCATGAGATGTACTGTGCCATAGACCTACACTGCCCAGTACACTAGTTACTAGCTACATGTGGCTGTTGAGCCCTTGAAATGTGGCTAAATCATAATGGAATATGTTAAGTATTAACTACATACTGGATTGTAAAGACTTAATATGAAAAAACGATCTAAAATATTTCAGTAATTCTTATATTGATTACATATTGAAGTGGTGATATTGTGAGGGTAATATTTTGATGTATTAATAAAATATTAAAATTAATTTCATCTTTTTTTTTACCACTTAATGTGACTACTAGATAATTTAAGATTACTTATGTGGCCTGTATTATATTTCTTTTGGACAGACATATTCCCCATGAGCTGACAGGTCTCAGAGACTGAAACTCATTATTTAAGTTTTTATAAAGCTTTCTGGCCCAGGAAAGAATTCATTTTTGTTTTGGAAACTTTTGGCCTAAGATGTCATGATCCTTCATTTCATAAGTCTCTTTGAAGTATCCTAAGAGATCACTACCAGACCTACTACGTGGAATTGTGCTTTAGGCACAGAGAGAAAGGTAGAAAATCTAAATCTTTCTAACTGTATCATTAATCATTTATCTTGCCTATTTCCATTGATAACTATTCTACCTTTAAAATGTATCTGTCTTGGTATCTTCCTCTCTAAACGTTCATTTGAAAATTGAGTATTCTTTGATCTCCGTAGATAGCCTTCTGCTTCATATAAATGAGCAGCATTTTTAGATCAGGCTCTCCACTTTTGGTTCTTTTAGTACTTTTGGGGAGAGAATTTTAGTAACAACTGTCAAATTAGTTTTCATGTTTTTTGCCTTTTCATGATGACAAAAAGTTCTGTGATTCTTGGGGTTAAATGGAGGACAAGGACATTGAACATGGTGGCTACATTTTTTGGAACAGAGATTGGAATACTGAACCCTTCGCTACCCTAATAAAATCTAGAAAAGAGTAAGTTGTGTCTCAAGAGTGAAGGCAGTATACGCAAGAGTCATTGAACTACAATTTTAAGAAATGTCCTTGTAGCAGTTGATACAAGACAATAATATAATTTCTGATCTGCTTACCGAGCATCACTGCCTGAGTCTGCCATCTTAGAGGAAATCTCATTTTAACTTTGGTCTTCTACAGCCATTCCCACTATGGTTTCCTTGTTTTAGGATCTCAGTTAAGAATCTAATAAGCACCTGGAAATAATAGGTTGACTTAATGCTGTTCAGTTTAAAAAGACGTACACACAAGGTCGCCTGGGTGGCTCAGTCAGTTAAGCATCTGACTCTTGATTTCTGCTCAGGTCGTGATCTCAAGATCATGGGATTGAGACCCACGTTGGGCTCCACAGTGGGCATGGAGCCTGCTTAAGATTCTCTCTCCCGCTCCCTCTGCCTCTCCTCACACCCCCATGCTTGCTCGCTCTCTCTCTCAAAAGAAAATAATAAAATAAAAAGACTTACACACGTTACCTATTGGTGACACGTAAGGTGCATCCAAAGAAAATGAGGGCACTTACTTTTATCCCCACATATTTTTTATTTTAACAATCTGCCTTATTTCTGACCTAGCTTTCTCATAATGTAACATAAGAAGATACTAAGCTGCATGGCTGTGTCACTCTTTGTTTGAAGCTATACAGTAAGAGAAGAAGAGTAATTCTCACTGGGCTGCCCACATGATTCTGTCCTGCCTCGTTTTTTAGTTTGTTTTTTAAAGTTTTATGTGTTTATTACACAAATTCAAACAAGAACAAAAAGTGCAAAAACCTTTTTGAAACTTTGAAAAGAAAGTAAAACCTCTTCAAAATTTCCTCTTCCAAAGAAAACAGAGTCATCCCTATAGATGGATCTCACTGCCTCATGTTTCATTTCATTATTTTCATGCATTGTTATGTGGTCTATAGACCAGGTAAATTTGCCTGTATTTGGAACCAGAGGCTGCCTCTGCAGATCAGCGCTAGAGGGCATTGAAGCCCAGCAAAAAGTGTATGACTTGGGAGCTAGCCAAAACCTTCATTCAGCTCACTGACTGGCAATACTTCATGTTTTTTGGAGAAGGAAGTTCCAAAATGATGAGACTGGGACACAGTTGTTCTTAATTAAAATCCCAGTGTAGAATAGAGGCATGATTATTTGGTATAATAGGAGCATTTTTACTAGATAATGTGGCCAAATAAAAGTCAGTGTGTGACCTTGCACAAGTCATTTAACCTTTTGATTCTCCATTTTCTTACTGTAAATGAAAGGGTTAGACTAGATTTACTTTCATTTAATACTTATTAAGAATCTGTTACCTGGGGCGCGTGGGTGGCTCAGTCGGTTAAGCGCCTGCCTCTGGCTCAGGTCATGATCCTGGAGTACCAGGATCCAGTCCCCAGTTGGGCTTCTTGCTCAGCAGGGAGCCTGCTTCTCCCTCTGACCCTCCCCCCCCCCCATGCTCTCTCTCTCTCATTCTCTCTCAAATGAAATCTTAAAAAAAAATAAAAATCTGTTGTCTGTGTGTTATGCAGTATGACTTTTATATAGATCATCTTTAAACAAGATAAACATCTTCACAAAAAACTTTAGAGGAGGTGTCCTATATACTTCAAGAAAAAAAGAGTTCATCTCAGTAAAGGGCATACAGCTATTAGTGGCAGAATGGGAATTCTTTCTTTCATAAACCATGTTTTTTTCCCTGCTACATATACTGAGGTGTTTCTTACTGGATAAATTTATTTGAGTGGTTCCTTTTAACTTTTAGAAAGTGTATTACGTGAACAAATGCCTTCCTATCATTTGATTACTTTGAATTTCTATTATAAATCTGAAAATCTGCATGTTAAAAAAAATGGGGAAATACATAGATTGAGACTAATGAAAATCGCACAATTTGTTCAGTACCCTGCCTCCCCAAAGTACAGATTTTTCAGTCCTTTTAGAGCAAATTTTAAAAGTAAAATTCAGCATTTGGGATAAGCAGCAATCATATAATAAAAGATATTTATATGTGGAGAATAGCAAAACAAGGAAAATAACTTTACCAAAATGAATCATAGTCTAAACTTTCAAATACTAGTAACATACTCTGTATCACTGAATGGCTGTTTAGGAAACATTGTAAACTAACTCAGTAGGCACTGGATATAGTGGATGAATCTGTGATTCATGTAGTTTTATTTTTTTATATATTATATATATTATATAATATATATATTATATTATATATATATTATATATAAATATATAAATAAATATTTATTTATTCATGTGATTCATGTAGTTTTATGAGTGTGTAAGTCTTTCGTAGTTTAAATCAACATCAGAAGATTTTTAGGTCTTAAACGAGTCCGTTAGTTGTAGGACCTGCATGGTTGATGATGTGCTTTTCTTTTGGAAAGGAGCTGCTAAGCCCTGCCCTTATTTAAAACTTTTTATTTTGAAAAATTTCAATTGTATACAGAAAGAAAATGCAGTGAACTTCCGTGTCCTTATTGTTCAGCTTCAACAACTAGTCTCATAGCTAAATATGTGTGTGTATGTGTCTGTGTATGTATATATATAAAATCTCTGTTGATTATTTTGAAGAACATCGTGGACATATCATCTGCAAATAAATACAACTGTATGATTAATCTACCAAGAAAAATAATAGTCTTTCCTTAATATCTGCACGCATACAATTCCTCCTCATTTTCATGTCTCATTTTTTTCCTTTGTAATTTGTTTTAATTGTTATCCTTATATTGCTGTTGGTTGATTGTCTCTTAATCTTTTTTTTTTTTTTTAAGATTTTATTCATTTATCTGACAGAGAGACAGCCAGTGAGAGGGGGAACACAAGCAGGGGGAGTGGGAGAGGAAGAAGCAGGCTCCCAGAGGATGAGCCTGACATGGGGCTCAATCCCAGAACGCTGGGATCACGCCCTGAGCCAAAGGCAGACGCTTAACGACTTAGCCACCCAGGCGCCCCTGATTGTCTCTTAATCTATAGGTCTTCTTTTAAAATTTTTCTTGTAGTTTTTTTTTTCTGTTGAAGAAACCGTATCATTTGTCCTCTGGAGTTTCCCACAGTCTGGGTTTTGCTGACTTCATTCCCATGCTGCTTTTTAGTATATTTCTCATCTCTACTTCCTGTGTGTTGGTAGTTAGATGTAAATATGGTTCAATACATAGATATGGTTTAATATTTGGGAATAATACTTCGTAGGTGGCTTTGTGTACATTCATCAAGAGGCTAAGCCCCCTTTTACTCTTATGGAATGTATTTCCGCAGCTATACTGTGCTAGATATCATAACTGTGCTCTAGGGAGCTATTTTTCTGTTGAGGGTCACTGAAGCAGAAGTCATTGTAGGTCCCATTCTTCTTTTCCCTTATTTCTATTATGCCCTCTCTCACCCCTCCATTTGACCTTAAGGTTAGGGATTATTGGGAAGAGACTGTCTACCCACCTGTTGTATGTTCCTGGAGTATGTAGTTAAGGATACTGACGTCAAATGACTATTCTGAGTAATAGTAAATGCAGCATATCTTTAAACAGCTTTTTCGATCTCTCTGGGGTTTCTTATGTGCATACAGCTACCTTACCTTTAGGAAAAATTCAGCTAGAGTTGCTGTATCAAATATATGGTATATCTTTGCCTTTCATACCTAGGCTTTCATTAAAATTCTGCAGAGACTTAACATAATAATCAAGTGATAGTTATAAAGCATCACAGTTTTCTGGATTTTAAACTAATTCAGCACCAGCAAGGCCATATTCTCATCGTGGGAGAGAGAAAGCAGAGTGGTACCCAGTTACATGATCAATATCTTTGCCTCCAGCGTTCCAGAGTTCTGGAAAGCCCATTTTCCTGCAGCCCACCCTCTGAGTCTGTTTTTAATACCCTTTGACTTGTATGATTCTGATACTTAAGTATGCATCAAGAACCATGATCTGAATACTTTTTCCCACACTCCTATCCCTGCTTCACCTTTCTTTTTCTCCCTTCTCTCTCCATCCATCATTTAATTGAGCACGCACTGCCTAATGTGTACCAGGAAAAGTGCTAGACTTAGGAAACACATAAGACAGCAGCCTTGACTACAAGGAAAGGGTGGACCACTGGACCTTTAGTTATCTATATGAAAAAAATACATATATCACACACAGAATCCAAGGAAACTCAAACACCAAAGGTGAAAAGCAAACATTTATAAGAAAATAAATCTCTCCCTCTTTTTTTTTTTTAAAGTAGTCTCCACTCCAAGCATGGAGTCTGACACTAGGCTTGAACCCACGACCCTGAGATCAAGACCTGAGCTAAGATCAAGAGTCAGATGCTTAACCAAGTGAGCCATCCAGGCACCCTGAAAATAAATCTCTTTGTGACCTCATGATAAGGAAAAAGTTTTTAAAACAAGTCACCGAAAGCACTTTTCATGAAGGAAAATACTAATAAATTTGAATACATTAAAATAAAATCTTTCTGTAAAACACCATAAAGAGAAAAACAAGCTGCAGATGGAGGGAAAATATTTATAATTCAAATAATTGGCAAAGGATTAGTATTAAAGTATAAAGAGGACTCATTATTATAAGAATAATAATAGTAAACAACAAAGTAGAAAAATGGGTAAAGGATATGAGTAGGCAATACATATAAGAAAGCTTAGTGGTCAATAAACATGAAAGGATGTTAAACCTCATTAATAGAGTAATGCATATCAAAATAGTAAAATAATTTCACACACATTACATTGGCCAGAGTCTGTCATTACCAGATTTTGGAGTGGGTAAAGAAATTATTCTCATACACAGCTGATGAAGTATACTTTGAAGGGCAATTTAGCAATAATTAGTTGAAGATTAACATACCAGAATTCCCCTGCAAGGTTTGTGTATGTGTTTTTGTGTATGTGTCTGAGAAGAAGTGTTGCACTGCGCATAGCAAGATCTGTATACCAAATGTTTGTTGCAACATTGTGTGTTACGGTACAGAGCTGGAAACACCATAGGTGTCTTTCAGTAGAAGAATGTATAAATGAAAAATGGTATGTTCAGACAACGGGACACTATGTGTATTAGTTTTCTAGGGCTGCTGTAACACAGTACCACAGAGTAGGTAGCTGAAACAACAGGAATTTATTTTCTCACAGATCTGGAGGCCAGAAGTCCAAGATCAAGGTGTTGGCAGGGTTGATTCCTTCTGAGGGGTATGAGGGAAGGATCTTCCAGGTTGCTTTCCTTGGTTCGCAGATGGCCTTCTCCTTATGTCTCTTCACATCATCTTCCTTCCTTGTGTGTCTCTGTATCTGCATTTTCTCATTTTATTAGAACAGCTGTGGTATTTGGTTAGAGCCCACCCGCATGACTGATTGATTTATTTTAAGTTGATTGCTTCTATAAAGACCCTGTCCCCAAGTAAGTTCACATTGTGGGGTACTGAGGATTGATACGTAATTCAACCCATAATACTAGTAACAGTTAAAACAGATAAACAAGAGTGAATAAAAATAGATACACTTTTTCTAAAGCCTAGTAAGTAAAAGGGGGGAAAAGGTAGAATAATACATGCATCATAACTGCATGTTTATAATGTAAACAAAACTGCTTCATATTGTTTAGTGACATACATTTGTTCTCCCCCTTATCCAACAGGGACCCAAGTGGATACCTGAAACCATGGATAGTACCTATGTTTTTTCATATATATACACATACACACATATACATACACACATGTGTACCTATGATAAAGTTTAATACATAAATTAGGTATAGTAAGAGATTAACAACAAACTAATAAAATAGAACAATTATAACAATATACTATAATAAAATTTAGGTGAATATGTTCTCTCTAAATATCTGACTGTACCCACCCTTCCTGTGGTGATGTGAGGGTGATAAAATGCTTACATGATGAGATGAGGTGCAGTGAATGATGTAGCCGACATGATGTAGAGCTAGGCTACTGTTGACCTTCTGATTCTACAGTATACATCAGAAGGAAGACAACCTCCTTCTGGACTATGATTGACTTTGGGTAACTGAAACTGTGGAAAGCAAAACCACAGGTAAAGAGGGGACTACTGTACAAATATCTGTAGTAAAACTATAAACATTCATAAGAATGGTAACAAGTTCTAGATAGTGGTCACCAACAAAGGAATGGTGAAATGAAATTGGGAAAGAGCCCAGAGGGGCTTCAGTTGTATTCATGAAGTTTTCTTCCTTAAGGGAAAAAAGGGAGAAAATGTTCAGATTAGTTCAAAGTCACTGACAGGAACATGTGTTATATTATTCTTTATAACTTTACACTATACTTGCAACTTGGTAATCTCAAAAAATAATAGAACAAATACTAAATGAATGCAGTAATGTCACTAAGAAGTTGGAAGCTTAATTTTAATAATATTAATAATTAAATAGTAGGTAAAAGTTATCTGGTAATAGAGTTAGTTCTTCTAGTTGAAATTAGTTTTGGGGTTCCTGGGTGGCTTAGTCAGTTAAGTGTCCGACTCTTGATTTCTGCTCAGGTCATGATCTCAGAGTCCTGGGATTGACACACTGGGCTCTGTGCTCAGCAGGGAGTCTGCTTCAGGATTCTCTCTCCCCCTGCTCCTCCCTCACTTGCACACGCACATGCATGCACTCGCTCTCTCTCACTCTGTAAAACAGATACATCTTAAAAAAAAAATTAGTTTTAATTTTCTGAACAGGAAAATGAGTTTTTTAATAAAATTAGCAAATGTTTATGATATCTTGTGTTTTTAAAAAAAAAGTTCACTTTTCATACCTAACAAAGTTTCAACTTTTGAAATAACTCATTTGTAGAGCATTGAATTGAGAATATTAGGGAACTTCTTATATGTGAGTCAACAACACACAGCATATGAATGACTTTGTTCTCTACACTCCAGAGTAGTAGCTCTCACCTAGGGACATACGATAATACGTGGAGCAGTTTTGGTTGTCTACTGACATTTAGTGGGTAGAATCCTGTAATACCAGGGGCGCCTGGGTGGCACAACAGTTAAGCGTCTGCCTTCGGCTCAGGGCGTGATCCTGGCGTTATGGGATCGAGCCCCACATCAGGCTCCTCCGCTATGAGTCTGCTTCTTCCTCTCCCACTCCCCCTGCTTGTGTTCCCTCTCTCACTGGCTGTCTCTATCTCTGTCGAATAAATAAATAAAATCTTAAAAAAAAAAAAAAGAATCCAGTAATACCAAACATTCTATAAAGCATAGGACAAACTATACAGTAAAGGAAGATGCCGGTAAAAACCAGTGTCCCATCAAGAAACATTGGTCTACAAGCTAAATTACTTTTAAAGCAGATCCCCAAGGGTTCTTAAGATCAGGCAAGAACTCTGAACAATGACTATTTTTAAAGCATTTTGGGGAAGAGTCATAATGGTGTCTATATGGTTTCTGGAGGCTGCTGCATCAGACCTCGGCCAACCAGAAAAATGACAACAGCAGCTAGACCAACTTTTGAATCTGTGAGAGATGGGGGAGGAAAAAGAGAAGGTGATTTGAGCCACCTCTTAAAGCAATATTCGAGTAGAGACCTCACACAGATAAAATATAGATGAAGTATTCAGGAGGCAGAAGAAGTTTGGAATCACTATTTCAGGATGGAGCTGGAAGGGAGAGAGAGAGCTACAGCAAGAGAGAAGAAGTCATCTGACATGAGAACATAGCACATCTTCAGTGTCAAAGAAGCCTTGGTTAGACCAGATTCCTTCTGCCAACCTTGATGCAGGTGAGTCTCTCAGGGAGGAAGAAGATGAAGATTTTGAAGAGGAGAGTAATGATGATACTGCAGCCCTTCTTGAGGAACTAGAAAACCTTTAAGAATTGCTGAAGAGCAGGCTTGGAAGGAACAAGAGCAGAAAGCTGAAGAAGAAAGAATAAGTATAGAAAACTTTGATTCACCCAGACACCCCAGTTAATGTATTTTTATGTATATTTTTCCTGCTGCTGAAAAATTTTCTTAAACTTAAGTAGTCAGAGTAATGGTGAAAAAAGTAATTATAAGTTAATTCCAAATATATCCATAGATGATGCCATTTCTTGTTTGATAAGTTCACAATTTTTTTAATTTAAATTTTTATATACTTAATTTTAATTTTTGATCAAAGTCTTAGAGGCTTATAGTTTAATGAGTTCAAAAAGGTCTTACAGGATTTGCTAAGAGGTTCCCCAACCACTAACTCATTGCCTCTCAGAAAGAAAGCCAAGAGGAATAAGTACCTCCTATCTCTTCTTTTACTCGTCTCCCGGATATATTGCTCTGTTATCTTATCTGAGTATGTTTAAGAGTGAGGCACAAAAAGCTAAAGAGCTCATTGCAGGTGCTTGGGGCTTCTGCTTTCTGATTCAGTAGGTGTGGGGTGGGCTCTACAAGTTTGCATTTCTAACTAGTCCCAGATGATGCTAGTCCAAGAATTATATTTTAAGAACTATTTCACTAGGGAATGCTCTTGAGAGTCACATCTGTGGAAAGAATGGAAGAAAGCAGAGGGAAAGTTAAGGTGCAGAGCTAGAGAGTTCTGAAGCTGGAATGACCCATCAGAGTTGTCCCAAGTTGTAACAAGGAGCTGGGCCTTTATACCCCCATGTTGATCAGCCTCTGGGTATGGGCTGTCCTGGGAAGGAGCTAGGACCTTGGGGAGTGAAGTTTTCTTCAGCATAGACAATCCCCAGAGTGGGCTGACAACTGAAGTCTTTCTGCTGGAAGCACTACTAGCAGCTGAGGGACAGAGTTCTTCTTTCCTGAAAAGGGGAAATAGGGCAATATATTATAGAGTTCAAAAGTGGTCCTTCTAAGTCAGCCCCAGTCCTCAACCCAAGATGTACACTTTTTCTTATTTTTCTTTTGCCATAGATTAATTTTATCTATGCTAGAACTTCATGTAAATGGAACTGTACAGTGTGAACTTTTCTGGGTGGTGTCTTTGGCTCACTCTAATACCTGCTAGATTCATTCATGTGTTTCTAGGTATCATAAGTTTTTTAAATTGCTGAGTACTATGAATATACCACGTTTTTATCCATCCTTACATTGACTGCCATTTGGATTGTTTTCAGTTTGGGGCTATTATGACTAAAGATTCTATGAACATTATTGTTCAAGCCTGTTTTATGGATACACAGTTTCATTTCTTTTAAATAAATACCTAGGAGTAGAATTGCCACAATAAAAGATAGGTCTGTATTTAACTAATTTTTTCCGAAGTGGTTTTACCTTTTACATTTCCAACAGAAATGTATGACAGTTACAGTTGCTCCAAACTTGGTGTTTTCTGTTTTTAATTTTAGCCATCCTAGTGAGTATATAATAATATATCGTTTTGATTTTGATTTGCATTTCCTTGATGATTAATGATGTTGAACATCTTTTCATTTGTTTATTGGGCATTTGTATTCCTTTTTGTGTGTGAACTGCCTTATTTATTAACTGACTTTGCTGTTGAGTTGTAGGAATTTATTACATATTGTGAGCATCAGTCTTTTCTTAGGTATATGTTTTGCAAATATTGTTTTTGTTTGGTGGCTTGTTTTCTTAATTGATGTCTTTTGATGAATACAGTCGATTTTCATTTTGATGGAATCATTTTTTTAATGGTTATTGCATCCCAAGACATCTTTGTATATTTTCAGGTCATAATAGTCTGTGATTTCTTGTAGGCATTTTATAGTTTTAATTTTTATAGTTAATTTTAAGATCTAACTCAAAATTAGCTGTAGAATGAGTTATGTTCATTTGCTTATAGATATATCCAGTTATTTCATCAGCCTTTGTTGAAAAGTTTTTCTTTTATCACTTGAATTGCTTTAGTATTTCTGTTGCAAATCAATTGACTGCATAGAAGTCAGCTGTCATTCACTTTTTTACTGCATATGATATTAACTTTACTCCAGTTGCCCTCAAAATTTGCTTTTCATCTTTGTGTTTTCATCTCTGTGACTGTGATGTGCCCATGTGTGGTTTCTTCATAATAATCCTGCTTGGAATTTAACGAGCTTAGGTATGTAAGTTTGTGTTTTTCACACAATTTGGGGAAATTTTTGGTCATTTATCAGATACTTTTCTGTCTCGTTCTCTCTCCTCTCCCACTGTACATAGTTAGACCACTTGATGTTGTACTACAGATCTTTGAAGCTCTGCTTATTATGTTGAAAATCTTTTTCTTTCTCCTTTAGATTCAATAAGATGTATTGATTTATTTTCCAGTTTAGTGACCCTTTTTCTGCTGTATCTGATCTCCTGTTAAGGTAATCCAATGAATTTTTCATTTTAGACATTGTACTTTTCCGTTTTAGAATTTCCATTTGGTTCTTTTTCATAAGTACCAGTTCTCAGCTGAGGTTCTCCCCTGCCATGGATACATTTCTTATGACCATATTTTCCTTTAAATACTTAGACATATTCATATTACTTGCTTAGAAATCCTGGTCTGCTAATTCTGACATATTGATCATTCAGGATTTGGTTTCTATGTGCTGCTTTTTGATCTTGACTCTGGGTCTCTTTTTCCTGTTTCTTCTTTCTGGTAAATTTTGCTTGTGTAATGGGCATTGTGGGTGATATGTTGTTGTAGGCTTTAGATTCTGTTATTTTTCTCTGAGTGTTGTGGGGTTTTCTGTTTTGGGATTTTTTTTTGTCCTGGTAGACTGTAACATACCTGGATTCAAACTCCAACATTATTATTCCTATAATAGGCAGCAGCAAGGAGACTCAACTCAGATCTTCCCACTTTTTCCAACTGTTTCTTTTTTCTGGAAACCTTGGAGTCTTTCCCAGAGGAAGGTTATCCAGACATTTGGGCATAGTTCACAAAGAAATTTTGTGGCACCTTCCTTTCTGGGATTTCATCTTTCATGTTATAGTGGCTCTGGCAATCCCAGACGTTGTCCTCCTCTGCCTCCTCAGCTGGCAAGACAGCAGATTTGTGCTTTATTCTTCAGTGATCATTGTTGCGTGGGTGGATAAGTACCCTCTGACAATAGCCTTATAACTACAAATCCTACCCAGTGCAGTTCCCTTCTTCTAAGGATGTTTCCCTCTAGTTGCTACCTGCTTTTGGTCACTCTCTTTAACTTTGATGCTGTTTTTATATTTTGTCCACAATGTATCATTGTTATATGTGGGAAGTTACTATGTCATTATCTGAAGCAGGACATCAGGATATTGAAGCATTATTTTATTGTGATCGAGTCAATAAAAACATTGAATATTCAGGAATATTGTAGGAAATTATACAGTGCCCACTAAATGGAATATTATAATACATCATATTAAAACTTTGAAAGAAAAATTGGAAACAGAACAGGATGTCTGCTGTGACCGCAATTTTTCATCCTTAGACTAGAGATTTTAGCCAAAGTAATTAGATAAGAAAGGAGGAGAAAAAGAGGCATAAAGACAGAAAAGGAAGAAAAATATTTTAATTGTAAGTGAAATCGTTATCTACAAGAAAATCTATATACTATTAGAACTAATAAGTTCAGGAAGGTTGCTGGATATAAAGTCAGCATAAAAACTAGTGGTTTTTGTGAACATCAGCACGTACGTTAGCAAGAACCAATTAGAAAACATAGTTTTAAAAAGATACAGAAAATTATAGGACATTTTTAAAGACAGACAAAAATAAATCAAATTATGAATCACTTCCCCAACTTCAATCTAAACATCAGTACTATTCAGTATAAATCTTAGCAGGAATTTTGTGAAATTGTAAAAAGCAGAAAACCCACCTGGACTATATAAGGCCTGAGAATTATCAAGACTGTTCTGAAAATGGTCAAGGAAGGGCATGTACTCAAATAACTAGACCTAATTTTTAAAGCACTGGTAAATTTAGAGTGGTGGCTCAGAGAGAGACACATAGATTAATAATAAAACAGAAAAACCGAAAATGGATTCAAGCATACATGAAAACTTGGCATAATAAAATAGGGAGCAATTGGCCTACCAGAAAGAAATATGTATTACACCATACCATACATAAGAATAAATTCTAGTTCAAATAAAGATCAAACTTGAAAAAGCTAACTTCAAAAATGTTAGAATGAAATATGTCCTTAAAACTTCAGCTAGATAGGGTGTCTTAAGATAAAAAACACAAATCATAAAGGAAAAATTAATAAATTTGACTAAATCAAAAATTTAAACTTTAGTAAGATATCGTTAAAATATATAATTAACAAAGTTAAGTATATGTAACAGGATTTGTGTCCGTAGTATATAAAGAACTGCTACAACTTAATAAGAAATAGTCAACTCCACTTAAAAATGGACAGAGAGTATGAATCAGTGGTTTACAGAGGAGAAAATCTATATGGCCAGTTAAGCAGGTGAAAAGTATTGCTAGCAATTAGAAAAAATTACAAATTCAAAAAATTTATATCCATTAAGATAGTGTTTAATATGTGTATTATATATCATGTATAAATGGCAAATATTTGTACAAAGTAATAGGAAAATAGAGAGTATCGTATAGTGCTGATGGAAGTGTAAGTGGATATAAACTGCTTGGGAGAAGAATTTGGTAATATACAGTTGACAAGATACATCCATGAGCCCCTGAAAGTTAACTTTTGAATTTATAACTGAGAGATTTTCACATGTGTACACCAGGAGACATGTACAAAATTTATTGCAGCATTGTTTGTAAGAAAACCTGGGAAGTATTAAATTGGCTTTCAGTAAAGAAATAGATGAATAAATTTGATATATTCACCCAGTGGAATACTTTTCAGCATTAAAATGAACTTCATCAAAGTGTAGATCTCAAAGATAATGTTGAATGACAAAAGACAATTGCAGAATATATATAATGTAAGGGTATTTACATAAACATTTAAAAGCTTCTTGGAATAGCAGTATATGTTGCTTATAGGCTTGTACATCTACTGGGAAGCTTACACATCAAATTAACGATAGTTATCTTTCAGAAGGTAGTGAGATATGGTACGAGACTAGACGGAAGAACGAAAGGGAGTTCAACTTAATCTATATCCATCTATTATAGTTGTGTTAAGTATGAATTAAAAATAATCAAAAGGTTAGATCAAGTGATTGCCAAAGTTCGTATCTAGCTTAGAAGCACTTGCATTTTATTTTTTAAGTTTATTCTTTCAAAGGCTACCTTTTACACATACTTTTTAGATTTACCAAATTGTTTGTGATAAGACATAGTCATCTTCAGGTATTCCACAGAGCAGGTTTCTGATAGAAAAGGAGTGTATTTAGAGCTATGGTTTAGAAAATAATCACATTTTCAATTTTATACTATTTTCTCTAAAAACACTTTTTTAAAATGTGGTCCCAGTCTTTCCAAAGAGTTTTATTCATATGGGGGGCTGAATGTGTTTTTGTCATATATTCATTTAACAGATTTTATTGAATACCTAACATGTGCGAGATGATAATAACAGCAGTGAGCAAAATAGACAAAGCCTGTTTTCATGGAGTTTAAATTCTAGTCAAGGAAGATATCCAGTAAACAAATAAATTAATAAAAATATAAAATGGGTACCTGGTGGCTCAGTTGGTTAAGTGTCTGCCTTTGGCTCAGGTCATGATCCCAGGGTCCTGGGATCAAGTCCTGCATTGGGCTCCCTGCTCAACAAGGAGTCTGCTTCTCCCTCTGCCCCTCTCCCCACTCATTCTCTCCTCTCTTGCTCTCTTTCTTAAATAAATAAGTAAAATCTTTAAAAAATATATAAAATGGGGGTAAGTAGAATAATTAAAAGCGAAACAGAGCAAGAAGGATAGAGTGATGCAGAATATTTTAAATGGGAAAGTCAGAGAAGAACTATGTTTGGACAAAGAATCACTTTGGCCACTTTATTGAGAATAGTCCACAGAGGTGGTTGGGGGAGGTTCTTAAGGATAGAAACAGGAAGACCAGTTAGGTTACTATAACACTCTAGACAGGAAATGGTAGGGGTTTAGAAGAAGGTGGTGAACAGTGGTTGGATTCTTGATGCATTGCTTTTTAGGAGTGATTCTTAATCAGTACAATACTCTCTTATCTCAGGGAAACTGGGAGTTATTAAGAAGAGAAAAAAATAGCACACTTTAGCTGCTAATGAGTTATAAGCTATACAAACAATCCCAAAAGATTTTAAAACGTCTTAAAAGTCTTCTGTGGGATTGTGGGAAGGGGATTTCATTTCCTCTTAAGTGGAGGTATCATTTGCTTTTCTTGTTCTTTATAGTCATTCTGATCTTTGCAGTTGAACTTAATCCAGTTATACTTTGTTCTTTAAAAAGTGAAATTTGAAATCTACATACAAATGAAAAGTTTTGAGGTTATTGATTGTAATCAATACAAATGAGTTTTAAATGTTGATTTTTTTTACTTTATAGATTAACTGTATAGCTATATACAGAGGCAACTCGCCAATTTTTTTACATTTATTTGGCTCTAGAACCTTTTACAAAAGACAATATGGCTCATAGCATCTTTTAAGATATAAACTGTCTCTGAATTTCTACATGATTTTGTTGCATTTATACTTCATTGTGTTATAACAAAATCCAGATGACAGTTAAATTATTTTATACTGGCTTCATTTGTATTACTTATTAATAGTTCACTTATTCAGTAATTCACTTATTCAGTAAATTGATATATAGTGACTTTTTGGGGTTATTTATTTCTAAATGTATTCTCCCCTTCCAATTCATTACCATATCAGTTAATCTTTATTATTCCTTTTATGTCTAGGGTTTCCTTTCCCTCGCCTGTGTGGGTGTTTTGCACACATGTACATATGTGAGTGAGAAGGAGGGAGAAGAGAAGAGAATCTACTTTATAGCAAGTCTTTTAGAGCCACAGATAATATTACACCATTATGGCTTTTAAATGCTAAACAAATCATTTTCCAGAGTGGCAGGCATACAGTAAAAATTGTATTCATTATAAAATCTGTGTCCTGTTTCTTTGTATAATAATACATATCTGCATTTTTATATATCTCTAAAAACTTAATTGTTTATTCGAAACATCTGTTAAAATGATACAGTGTAACATTGACTGTAGCAGTGAACTCAGATGTTCTGATCATGCTTTAGGACTAAATTTAGTACAGTGAATGGGAAATAGATGTTTGTTTTGCTTTGTGAAAAATGCAGTTTTAGGGTATGATCTTAATCTTAAAAGGGAATTTTACTATTTCAAATATTTAATAAATTTATCATTTTTATTAACCTAACTTTCTTTTTCTTTTAGCAAAACTGTACAATCTAAAGTGGACTGCATTTTGGTAAGTAAAATAACTAATCTTAAAGTTCTTTTGTAATAAGGCTTTTACCACTATATAAAGTATATTATTCTTGAGTAAATATTTATTTTAAATATCTCAATTTTAGAGAAAAAAATTTGATATTGAATTACAACCATAGGGGTGAACTAGCTATAAGCTGTCTAGGTACTTTCCTCTATCTCATCAACAATGAAATCATAGTCTGAGGTTATTGCATGTTTTTGAAACATACTGGCCTTTCCTAAAGATCTCTTATGCATTTAATAAAGTTGTTTATTTTTCTGTTCTAAGAACTCTGTAAGAATTTGTTTAAAAAAAAGATTTAAGATGTTCAATGGGTTAGTTTTGTTGATAGCATATTTTTCATATTTAGGTTGCTAGAATTTAGGAATTAAAGCCACAATAACAGTTCTAATTTATGTTGTACTTAATAGAACTCTTAAAAATGTATTTAAATGCGAGCTTTTTAAAATGCTTCATGGATTAGTTTTTGTTGGTGTATTTTTCATGTTTGGTTTGCTGGCCTTCAGGAGTTAAAACCACAATAATAGTTTAAATTTAGATTGTATTTGTAGCTCCTTAGCTCTTCTCTTGAACATGTGAGGGTAGAAGCATGAGGCTACTGGGGCTACTGGAGTAGTAATGACATCTTTCATGAAATCTCTACTAATGGAGTACTCCCTAGGCTCTAGAACATTTAGTGATTCTGCACTGTTGGATTCCGCAAAGTGTTCTTAGTCTTCTCTCTAGTTGTTTGTGACATCAGAACTTTTTTATTCAGGTTTGGGTCTTCCTTATAAGCTAACTTTTTTGTGGGGGAGGGAGGATCTTTAGTGTCTGGTGCTGAAATAGTATGTAATATGTTATTAGCTTATGAAATTATTGCTGTTATGATATTATTAGCTTCTAGGTATGTGAATAAATAGGATTAGTTCATAGAAGTGTTAATTTGATCAATTGTCCTGTGCTTTTCTAACGTAATAGTTCAGAATAAGGATTTTGTGGGGATGTTTTTCCCTTTTTCTTTCACTTACCCTTCTTTCTTTTTTTCTTTATTGGACTCAAAATAATCCTCTGAATTAGGTAATCTTGTTACCTTCCTTTTACAAAGAAACATGCTGTTTCATTTATTTCTGAAAAATAATTATTGAACACCTTCTGTCTGCCAATGTAGATATAAGTGATACAGAATAAAAAGGACATATTCTCTTGCCTTCAAGAAATTCAGTGTGTTGTTAAAATATATTCAGGAGTGCTGTTAAGACCTGGGAAGGTAGTAATTGGGGATGGAGGGGTGACTTTGACTCCAATCTCCAGAGAATTTCTAGATGTCCCAATTCTCAAGAGTCTCGTTGTTTATCACTTAGTAGTTACTGCATATTGCTTTCTTTTCAATACCTGAGATTTTGAGGCAGAAGACTAGTATAATTTTTAAGATAGGACATTTATTAAATATTAAATAGGGAAAAAGTCTTTTAAATCTTTTTAGTTCAGAATTGTTTATATTTTAGCATAAGGTCTAAAGTTATGTGTATTTGATGAACAAGATAGTAAGATTTCTATCCCCATGAACCTTACAATTTATTGAGTAAGGTACATATTAGATGAATTGTCAAATAAATGAGCATTATAACTTCAGGTAGTGGTAAATGCTATTATAAAATTTTTGAAAGGTCAAAGCAGGCAAGTGATGGTGGGTAGGTTGGGTGATTAGGAAAAGCTTCTTTGAGACAGTGGCATTTGAAGGGAGACTTAAGTAATAAGAACCCAGCCTTGTGTGATGATTTGCCTGTGACACATACTAGGCAGAGGGAAGAGTACGTATAAAGATTCAGAAGCAGGGTTGAGTTGGGGATATTTACAGAATACAAAGAACACAGTGTCCTGGAACTTATAGAAGAGGGAGAGAATGATAGGAGAAAAGTTCAGGTAGGGAGAAATTTTTGTAGGGTTTATTTAGCCATGGCAAATAGTATGGATCTCGTTCTAAGTGTACAGAGAGCCAGTTAAAAGGTTTTAAGTAGAATACTATGATCCAGTTGTTTTTAAACACCCTGGTTGTTGGGAAATGGGCTGGTCTTGGGGTAGGGGGGTGAGTGTAAGCAGGAAAACCATTTAGGGTATGCAGAAGTCCAAATGAAAATTCAGGGCTCTTGCTTACATGATGGCAGTGGAAGATGGAAAAAAATAAATGGATTCAGGTTTATTTTGGATATAAAGCTAATAGGCCTTGCTTTCTGGTGCATTGAATGTGCAGAGAGAAACAAAGAGGAATCAAGGATAATTCCTTTTTGGTCTAAAAGATTTCTTTTGGTATTTCTTGTAAAGCAGGTTTGCTTATAATGAATTTTCTTGGTCTTCATTTATCTGTGAATGTCTTTATTTGCCTTCTGATTTGAAGGATAGTTTTGCTGGAAATAGAATTTTTGATCAAGAGGTTTTTTCCTTTCATCTGAGTATGTCATTTTGTTGCCCTTAGCCTTCATTGTTTCTGATTTATCATGTTTTCATGTGTATAATGAGTTGGTTTTCTCTAGCTGATATCAAGATTTGTTGAAATTCATTCATTTGCTTGTTTGCTCACCCACTTACTCTTGCTTTCAACACTTTGACTATTATATGTGAGAGTATGGATCACTTTGTGTTTATGCTACTTGGGATTTTCTGAGCTCACATGTGTAGATTATTCTGATTGGGGAAGTTTTTAGCCACTATTTCTTCAAATTTTTTCTGTCCCTTGGATTCCCCTCTCCTTCCAAAGTTTCCATTACATATATGTTGAAATGATTAATGTTATCCCTCCAGTCTCTGAAGCTTTGTTCGTTTTTTTCTCTGGTTATCTTTCTGTGTTCTAGTTTCTCTGTCTTTATTAAGATTCTCTATATTTGATTCATTGTCATCATGTTTTCCCATGTATTTAAACAAAAGCAGCCTCATCCTGGCAGTACTACTGTCCAAACCATGTGGGAATAGGTCATGGGAGCAGCCCCAGGCAATGACACAGACATTCAACAGTTAATACCTAAAGTTCAGTTTTTAATGACCAAACATTTCTTAACATGCCATTTACCACTAGTTTCCAAAGTGCTAAAATAGTTCTTTTTGGCCATTTTATACCATTGTATAGTTATTTCGATGGGAAGATTTGCTGACCTATTTCTTTCAACTTTTCTAGATACCTTAACCTTCTCAAAAAGATTTTATCGTGTGTTTTCTTGTAAAAATTTTATGATTTTAGCTTTTTCTGTTAGGTCTGTTAACCATTTTGATTTAAATTTGTGTTTTGTCTAATGTGAACTGGAGTGTTTATCTTTTACCACGTGATTGGATAATCCAGTTGTCCCAGGACCATTTACTGAAAAGCACACCCTTTCCCACTCCTTACGTGTGTGTCTTTTTCTATCCTCTTTTTTCCCATCAATTGCTGTATCTCTCCTTATGACATCACCACACTGTCTTGTTTACAGTAGCTTTGCAGAAAGTCTTGATATCAGGTCATATAATGGTTCAAATTAATTTTAGCATTTCCATACAGATTTTAGAATAAATTTGTAAATTTCTATTTAAAAAAAAAACTAAGTCTACTGGGATTTTTTATTGGGATTACAGTGATTTATAGATCAATTTGGGGTTAGTTGATATCTTAATGACAAATCTTTTAATCCATGAGCATGGTATATCTCCATATTCGTTGAGTCTTTCATAATTTTTCTCAGCAGTGTTTTGTAGTTTTCTGTGTGTATGTTTTATATATATTTTGCTTAAATTAGTCCTAAATATTTTAATACTTTGGATACTATCATGAATGTTATACAATGTTTTATTGCTAATACTTGTATTGACCTTGCAGTCTGCAAATATATTAAATTTACATATTATATCTAGAAGCCTATATGTAGAGTCCTTTGGATTTTCTACCTGATACTCAATCAGATTGTCCATAAATAAAGAAAAATTTGTTTCCGTTTCATTTTAAACATCTATTTATTTTACTCATCATTGTTGCACTGCTAGAACCTCCAAGACAATATTGAATAGAAATGGTGAGAGTGGATTCCCTTTCCTTGTTCCCAATCTCAGACGAAAATCATTCATTTATAATATGATGTTAACAAATACCTTTTTCATGGATGCTCTTTTCAAACTGAGAATGTTCCCTTCCTTTCCCGTTTTCTTAGAGGTTTTTATCAAATACATGTTGTATTTTATCAAATGATTTTTCTGTACTCATCGAAATAGTCACATGATACTTCTTTATTCTATTAACGTGGTGAATTACACCGATTGATTTTCCCAAGTGAAAACAATCCTTGCATTTCTGTGATCAACTCTACATGATGCTTTATACTTTATGTGTTGCATGATACTTTTATATACTGTTACATTGGATTTGCTATTGTCTGTGTAGTTAGGGCTTTGAATGTGCTTTTCTTGTAAAATATTTTTCTGTTTTTGGTATCTGAGTGATGTTGATTTCATATAATGAGTTTGGAAGTGCTCTTCTCTATTTTCTGAAGGAATTTATTTAAAATTAAGTGTTTCATAGATTTTACCAGTAAAACTGGGAAAGGTTTTAGTTACAAACTTAGTTTCTTTCATTATTACAGGGCTATTCTGTTTCTTCTTGATACAGTTTTACTACTTTAGTCTTTGAAGGAATTTGTTCATTTCTATTATATTACTGAATTTGTTGGTGTAACATTGCTCATAATATTTCCTTATTATCCTTTACTGTCTCTAGAATCTGTAGCAGTTATCTCTGATTTCTGATAAGGGCCCTTTGTATCTTCTTTTTCCTTGATCAGTTTAGCTAGAGGTTTAGTCATTTTATTGATCTTTTCATATGAATTGAGTTTTGGCTTCATTGATTTTTCTCTCTTGTTTATCAGTTTTCCATTTTGTTTCTCTTCTAGTAAGTATTATTTCTTTCCCTCTGCTTACCTTGGTTTTAATTTATTCTTATTTTTCTAGCTCCTTAATATGGAAACTTGAAATCTTTTTTTCTTTCCAGTGATAAGCATTTTTAATGCTATAAACTGTCCTCTAAGCACTGGTTTAGCTGCATTCCATAAATTTTTATGTAGTGTTTTCATTATCATTCAATTAATTTTCTTTTCTATTTCCATTCTGATTTATTCTTGTACCCATGGAACACTTAGATATATCTTGATCAATTTCCAGATAGTTGAGTATTTATCAAAACTTGTTTTTTGTGGGGGTGCCTGGGTGGCTCAGTTGGTTAAGTATCTGCCTTTGACTCAGATCATAATATCAGGGGATTGAGCCCCATGTCAGCCTCCCTGCTCAATGGTGAGTCTGCTTCTCCCTCTCCCACTGCCCACCTCCCCCACCAAATAAATAAAATCTTTTTTAAAAAATTGTTTATTGTGTATTTTTGTGAATGTTTCATATATACTTGAAAAGAATGTATATTTAACTGTCATTGGATGGAATGTTCTTTATCCAAAAATTAGGTCCACTTGGTTATTGTTTTTCAAGACATGTTTATCCCCCCCTCCTCATTTCAGTTACAGAGAGGGATGCTAAAATGTCTCTCTTGTGATTATTAATTTTTTTTCTCTCTGACCCTGTCAGATTTTGCTTCATGTATTAAAAATATTATTAGGAGCATAAATATGTAGGATTATTATGTTTTCTTTTTTAATTGGTTCTTTTATTATTATGCTATTTCTGTTTTTATCTCCAGTAATATTTTGCTTTGAAGTCTGCTCTGTCTAATATTACCAGAGCCCCTCCATTTTACAATTAGTGTTTGCTTTTATGACATATCTTTTTCCATCCTTTTACTTTTAAGCATTCTAGGTCTTTATAGTTAAAGTATTTTGTTGTTGATGACAGCATATACTTGTATCTTCCTTACCCAGTCTGACAAGCTTTATCTTGTTCTTACTTGTATGGTTGAGTGTACACATGCCATTTATTTTCTTGTAGGTCTACTGTTAATTCTCCTAGTTTTAGTTTATCTGCAAAAAAGTCTTTAATTGCCTTTCATTTCAAAGGACATTTTTGATACAGAATTCTAGTTTTTCTTTCAGCATTTTAGCAGTGGTGATCCACTTTCTTCTAGCTTACATAGTTTCCATTGGAAAGTTTGTAGTTATTCTTGTTTCCCTGTATATAATACATTCCTTTTCTTCCCCCCTCCTTTTACTTCTTGTAAGATTATTTATTAGTGGCTTTCAGCAGTGGTATTATAATAGCCTTAGTATGATTTTCTTTGTTTCTGTCCTGCTTGTGGTTCATTGAGCTCCTCAAACCTGTGAGTTTATATTTTTCACCAATTTTCAAAAAAATTCCTAGCCATTTAAATATTCTTCTTCATTGCCATCCTGGGACTCAAAGTAGGTCCCTAAGGCTATGCTTTTTTTTTTTCTTCTTCTTCTCTTTTTGCTTCATTTTGGGTAGGTTATGTTTCTTTATTATCACATCCTAATATTTTCCATTGATTGTGTCTAATCTGCTGTAAATCCCATTGAGTGAATTAACCTATTTTAGAGCCTGAATTTTTCAGGTCTAGAAATTCCACTTGAGCGTTTTGTTGTGTTGTCCATTTCTCTTCTCATTAAATCCTTGGGCATATTTATAATACTTGTTTTAAAGTCTTTGTTTGCTAGTTATATTATCTCTAAGTTTGTTTTGTTTACTGATTTTTTTATTGTCGCAGTTATGGGTCATGTTTTTCTGCCTCTTCGCATATCAAGTTATTTTTAATTTAGTATTTATTTATTCATTTGTTTGTTTATAGTGTCTGGGTTTTGTTCTCTTCCTTTAAAGTGTATTACAACTTTTTTTGGCTGGCAGCTAAATTACTTACAGGATAGTTTGATCCTTTGCTGTGTTTAAGCTTTGCTGGGAGAAGTCTAGAATGTCATTTACTTTTAGAATTTAGCTTTTATACTAAAATATTACTTCTCTAGTGTCTATACTGTATTCCTTGGGTATTCAGTGAGATCTCTCAGTTCTGTCTGATTAGAATTTGAACAGGTCACAGCCAGGTATACTTCCCTGGTAGTTCTGTCCCCAGCCTTACAGAGTTTTTCTGTACTTACACAGATTTTAATATTAAGCAGTAGATTCCAAGTCTACATAATGATTTGTGTAGATTTTAAAGATATTTCATATCTTCCTTTTGGTACTCCGCCTTTTAAAACACTGATCACTGTTGCTGTAGCATATCAGTACTGCCAGTGCTCGGCTTTGGTTCCCCCTCCCTGTACCACAGTTGACAAGTTGCCTTCAGATGAAATCATCTTATTTGTTTCCTTAGGATGTAACAGTTCTTTGCTCTCTGTTCAATTTCTGAAAACAGTTGTTCCATGTATTTTGTTCAGGTTTTTAGTTGGTGAAGCTGGAAGAGGTGCTCCAGTGTCTGGTACTCCAGAGTGGCCATGTGCATAAATCTATTAATAGATATTTTAAAGATTCTGTAAAGTGTATAGGCCCCTTCGACCCCCTTCTTTTCCCAGTGAGTTAGTTTCCACTATTTATTGTCTACAAAAATTGTTTCATACTTTTTGAACCAAAGTTCCCAAACCCACTTCTCTTACTGTCAGCAGATGATCTCACCTCCTACTTTTCTGAGAAAGTAAGAAGACACAGTGAAGGCATTCCACAAAATTAACACTGCTTGTTATCCCCAACTCAGTAGTTGCTCACTTCTGTGCCTATTCTTATATCCCTTCTCTGTTCTCCTAAAAGTAGAAATACCTTTCTGCCTTTCTGAAAGTTGATCTCTGTCTAGGCTCTGGATCCCATCTCTTTCTATCTCTGATTCATTTCATTTATTCTCTTTCTCCTGTTTTTTTTTTTTTTTCTCATTTTCTACTGGTCTTTTCCTGTTAATAATTAAATGTTTAATCTTTTCCCACCTGTTAAAAAAATCTTTGTGAAATCCACAACTCTTCTCTAGCTACCACTGTCTTCCTTCTTTCTTTTGAAACCCAGTCTCATGCCTCACCTTCCATTCAGTTTTCAATCCCAGCAACAAGTCTTATAACCACTTCTCTGAGACCCGTGTTTACCAAGAATACCGTGACCTCCTATTGCTAAATATAATACCGTCTCAGTCTCTAACTTCACCACCCTTTTTCACCAGACTATTGATCATCCCCTAACCCTCCTTGTTTAGTGCATTCTCATTCTTTTCATTCCCTAGATGCGACACTCTGTTGGTGCTCCTGTTAGATCTTGGGCTCTCCCTTTCCAGTTTCCTTCAAGGGCCTCTATTATATCTCTACCTAAGTCCTCTGTATTCTTTCTGGGTTTGCCCATGATGATCTCATCTACTTTGTTCGTTTCAGTGAAATGTCAATTAATTGATATCCCCAACTTAAGTTCCAGATTCATATATCCAACTAGTTATCAATTGACCAGTTTTACCAGGATGTCCCATAGTCACTTCAAACTCAGCTTTTCCAGAACCAGCCTCATTGTGTCCAAATTCTCTACCCCACATTCTAAACCTATCTATATTAGTTTCCTATTGCTGCTACAATGAATTACTATGAATGTAGTGTCTTAAAACACCACAAATTTATTACAGTTCTGTAGGTCAGCAGTCTGACACAGGTCTCACTAGGATAAAATGAAAGTATCAGTGGGGCCGTGTTCCTCCTGAAGGCTATAGGGGAGCATCTATTTCCTTGCGTTTTCTAGCTTTTAATGGCTGTATCTTCAAAGCCAGCAATGGCTGCTCAAGTCTATCTTCCACTGCATTACTCTGACACTTCTCTTTTTGTATTCAAAGCTCCCTCAGCCTCCCTCTTATCTGGACACTTGTGATTACACTGGACCTACTAGATAGTCCAGGATAATCTCTCCATCTCAAGGTCCTTAATCATATCTGCAAAGTCCCTTTTGCCATGGAATGTAACACATTTACAGGTTCCAGGGATTAGAGGATGAGGACATGAACATCTTGGAGGACCATTATTCTTTCTACCATACTGTCTTAGTGGATGTACTCATTCATCCATCTTAAAAACCTGGTAGTCATTCTTGACTTCATTCTTTTCTTCAGCCTACCTCGTATCTAGTCAGTCACCAAGTTCTATCAATTCTGCCTCCTTAATTGCTCCATTTTTGTCCATCCCTATTGCTACTGCATTAATCCAGATCACCATACTTGTTGGAAATACTGCAGCTTCTCCGTTGCTTCTGGACTCTCCACTTTCATTCCATTCTCCACAGCACCATTATATAATCAGCTTTATGAAGGGGCCCCTGGGTGGCTCAGTTGGTTAAGCTTCTGCCTTCAACTCAGGTCATGATTTCTGAGTTGAGGGATCAAGCCCTGCCTCAGCAGGGAGCCTTCTTCTCCCTCTCTCTCTCCCTCTGCCTTTCCCCACTGCTCATGCACACTATGCTCTCTCTCTCTCTCAAAGGAATAAATAAAATCTTTTTTTAAAAAATCAGCTTTAGGGGCACCTGGGTGGCACAGCGGTTAAGCGTCTGCCTTCAGCTCAGGGCGTGATCCCGGCGTTGCGGGATCGAGTCCCACATCAGTCTCTTCCTCTATGGGTCTGCTTCTTCCTCTCCCACTCCCCCTGCTTGTGTTCCCTCTCTCGCTGGCTGTCTCTCTCTGTCGAATAAATAAATAAAATCTTAAAAAAAAAATCATCTTTAATGTGCATCTGTTTATTTTATACCCTTGCTTAAAACCTCTCACTGGCTTCCAATTATCCTGTCTTATGGCGTGGGAGACCTTTCATACTCAGGCCTTACTCTTGTTTAATCTTCTGATTCTCCACTCCATCCACAGCCTATCATTAAGCTGTAGTGAATAGTCGTGAAATAAAAGAAGAGAATATATTTTCTCTCTAGCGCTGTCCTTTGAAACATGGCTAGTGAACACTTAAAATGTGGCTAATGTGTCTCAGGAACTGAACCTATAGTCCATTTTAATTAATTTCAAGTTAAATAGCCACATGTGGCTAGTGGCAACCAGTTTGCATAGTGCAGGTCTGGAGCAGTGGTTCTCAACCAGAGGCATTTTTGCCCCCTACAGGACATTTGACAAAATCCGGAGACATTTTTGATTCTTACACACAGGGTATGTGATCAGCATCAAGTAGGTAGAAGACAAGGCTGTTTATTCTACAAAATACATGACATCACCCCATAACAGACTTATTATCCTAAAATTGTCAGTAGTGTTGAAGTTGAGAAACTCTGGTATAGATAATCTCTTTTTTTTTTTTTTCTTTTTCTTTCTGTTGGCTATACCTACTTATATTTTAAGATTCATCTTTAGATATCACCCCCTCTGGAGTGGCATCTTTGATTTCTCAGGTCTGAGTTGGGTACTTCTTCTGTCCCATAGTAACCTGTGCTTAGTTACCTTTCTTGGTATTATGTAGTCACCTCTGTGATCATTATAAGCATTTTAATTTGTTCTTAGCCTCTTCAGTGTAAGAACCTATTCACTGGAAAATGCTTCAAAGGAACATGAGGATGATCAGTATATATTTGTTAAGTGTGTGAATGAGTATAAACTAATCAGTTATTAAACACTGCAATTTAAATTATAAGGAAGTATTGCCACCTTCAATTTAGGCCTTTTAGAGACTTTACGCTTGCTAAAATATTTGAATTTAGTTTTTGGAATTACTTCACAGTTTGCTAGTAAGAACAGAAACTTGTTTCATTCCTTGAGAGGAAAAGAACTTTTTTTCCCCCCTGACATTCTCCCCTTTTCCCTTGTTCTACTCTGCTTACATATATTTCTTCCTTCCGTCCTCTCCTATTAGGACATAATCAGGCTGAACCACCACCACTCTAATCCACAGAGTACAGATGGGGAACTAAAACTTTACTGCATAGATGCAGGAAGGATTTAAGCAAGTGAAGTGAAACCGAGAGGCCAGAAACTAAGGAAACTGATTAGTGATACAGCAGAATGGCTCAGAGCTGAGGCTGTGGAATGAAATAGACCTGGGTTTGAATCCTTGCCCCAGCCATTATTACCATTACTGTTTAATTTTGGACCATATCTACCTAATTCACTTTTGTAAAAAAAAAAAAGGACATAATAATAGTACCTAATGCACTGAGTTGTTGTGACTATTAAGTGAGGTGATTAGTGTAAATACAGTGCCTGGCACGTAGTAAACACACATGGCAGCTTTAGTTGAAGGTGTTATATGTGTAAATTGACAATGTGGTTGTAATTGACTTAAATTACCATAAATTTGTTTCTAGAAGTCTAAACATTAGTCAAAGACACATTTTATGTTCATTATCACAGAACATACCATTTAAAAATGAATGCTCCCCATATGGAACCACGGAGAGGAGAGTATTGAATCCCTGAAACATAGTGAATGGAGGATGGAAAAGGTTGAGAATCTGGCTAAAGCCATCCGAGAAGCCAGAAGGTGCATATTGTAGAACAGATGCTGGTATCGACACTCCAGACTCCCTCCTCCCTTGGGCCTCTGTAGATGCTCTTTCCTCTGCCAGCTGTGCCCTTCTCAAATTTTTCACTTGGATCACTCCTACTCTTACTTTTGGACTCGGCTCAGACACGGAAGTTTTGTTTATCTACTAGCAAGGCGTTCAGGTAACAGGTAACAGCAGATAACAGAAAATGGAACTATTGGTGGCTTCCAGAAATAAGAGTTTGTGTTATGTAACAAATCCGAAGTTAGGCAGTCTAGAGTGGTGCAGTAACTCAACAATGCCAGCGGAGTCCTAGGCTCTTTTTTGCCCTGTCATCTTTTGTCCACTCACATCATTGATGGCTACTGCACTTATGTGTCTTTGTCCAAATGGTGAGGCAGGAAGAAGGGAGGAAGGCAAAGGAGCTTTCTTCTAGAGCTCTGTCTTTAGGATACTTCCCTTCTGAAAACCCACTTCAGGACCTTCAACCTCCAGAGTAATGGCACTTGGGTACTCCTAGCTGTAAGAAACTAGAACATGGAGGGGGTTTTTGTTTTGTAGCCTCTATACCAGAGAAAGACAAAGAAGAAGGTGCTTAGCGTTGTGTGTGTGTGTGTGTGTGTGTGTGTGTGTGTGTATCACACATACATACATATGAGTTCAACCTATCTATCTGCCTTACCTTCGTATGTTAAGGACCCCTGCTTTTATGTACCCTATAAAATGCTCCATACTCCTATTAAAGCTCTTACCGCATAGTATGCTAATCACCAGATTAATTTGCTTTCTTCTCCAAAAATAAGCTTTTGGAAGTAAAGCTCTTGTGGTCTTTATATCTTCAGTGTTTAGCACAGTGTTTAGTATGTGGAATATACTCAGTAAACACTTGCTGAATGATTATTCACAAATAGTAATTATCAAAAAGAATGTGTAATATGTATATAATATCCCCCACACAGAGTTTCTTTGTGTTGTTGCTAGTATTTATTATTTATTAACATATGCCAGACAAGTACTTTCAATATTTTATCATTCAGTCCATTTAATTTGCCTATGAGATTAATCTGTTTTCATCTTCATTTTCCAAATAAAGAAGGCTCAGACAGGTTAAGTAATTTACCCAAGGTCATAAAACTTGGTAATTGATAGAATTAGGCTTTTAATCTAGATAGTCTGACTCCAGAGCCCAGGCATTTAAAAACTGTGATAGACTATATCATTTTTTAAAGTATCTGAAATGAGTTTATGTGTGAATTTTTTTTGAAATTCTGTTTATTATAATGAAGAAAATACTTCTGAAAATGATTTTCCAACTTTAAAATAAATCTTAAATGAAGAAATTAAAAGCTGAATTTTAGTAGTCAATAATCGTAAATGCAATTTATTTTTTGCATGCAGGTTGTTTTGCATGCAGGTTGTTTGAATGCCCTTTAAAGAACTCAAAACATGCTCACTAAAACAAAATAGCTAAAATTATTCTAATTATTTAAATTAATTACAATTGTGCAAACTGCCACTATGAAATATAAAAGTGAAAAATACTATTCCTTTCGGAGTGCTGGAGAAACCTGAAACAAGGTGACAGATGCTATCATTTAGATTATTCGAGTAGTAAGGCAGGTTCCTTCCAGGTGAGAACTCTCAGGAGGGTCCTCTTGCAAGAGAATATAGTAGAAAACGTGAAGAAGTGAACTTGTGTTGAATCTGTATTAACTGTATCCTAGGTTCTGAATATTGATTCAGTAATCCTTTAGAGACTGCTCTCGTATCTCCCACTACCATTGGAATAGTGTTTGTCCTCCCCAGGGAAATGAACAAAAACTAACAGTCTAGGCGCACCTGGGTGGCTCAGTTGGTTGAAAGGCTGGCGCTTGATTTCAGCTCAGATTGTGATCTCAGTGTCCTGGGATCCACCCACACTGGACTTCACGCTCAGCTGGGGATCTGCTTCAGGATTCTCTCTCCCGCTCTGCCCCATCCCCCTCCACCCCTTGCTTGTCCTTGACCTTGTAGACCAGAGGAACTACTCTAGAGACCCACAGGCTACATCCGTTCCACAGAGGTGTTTTGTTTGGCCCACATCAGCATTTTTAAAATTTCAGATTGGTTGCCATATTTCAAAATCGTGAGAGTTCACAGAAAAAAGTTGTGTGTTTGGTTTCTCTTCAAAACTCAGGACACTAAGTCCTTACTTCACATGACAACAGTTGGCTGGGCCTACATATCAGCTATCCCTTTCAAACATGACATATACTCTTCAATCTTTTCGATCCTCACCAGGCTTTTAGCTCCTCAACATAGATATTTTTCTTCCCTATAGTCTACTTTAATCATTTGCATTACCTGCCTGGCATTTGGGTTTGTGACCTCTGTGTTAGATTCTTTTGGGGCAGGGTTCTTCCGAGAGTCATTCTTTACAGGGTTGAGGGAGCCATAATAGTATGTATGAGGACAGATAATGAGAAGACAGCCTCTCTTTTTATCTCTTAGTAATGTGGACTCTCTTTACTGTCAGTTCTTGCCCTGGCTAGCCATTACAACAACTAGTCAATAGAAAAGCAAGAGTGGGGTAGAACAAAGAATTATGATAGCTCTTTTGAGAGTCTTTCCTGTTGGCTAGCCATGGTGTGAAACATTTTATCTTCTTATTTCCCAAAGAAACCTTCCCTGACCACTTTTGTTTAAAATGTATCCCTTCCCAACACTGTTTCTCCATAGCATTTATCATAATCATATAACATATGTTTTACTTTTAAATTTTACTGATTGTCTCTCTCCCCGTATTAAAATTTAAGGTCATGCCTAAAGCATAGTAGACACTCAGTGATGGATGAAAGAATGAATGTTCTCATTTAATTTTTAAACTTTCCAAGTCTGTCCCGTGATTAATGTCTTAGATTAGAAGCCAGTTATTTCTGTGTGCCTACTGCTGCAGTGATTGGACAAGAACTAAAAGATACATGAAACGTTAGAGTATGGTGTATCTGCTTCCTGAGATAAAGAGGCACTTGCCCTCTCCTGCCTTCCAGAGATGTGTAATATAATATGTCATTGAGAGGGCATATATGAAGTGTATACAATTGGAAGACTTCCTTCCTCCTTTCCCTCCTTTATGGGAGAAGGCATGCTTTCTCACCTCAGATCGGTGGTGTAATGAATGCTAAATGATGACCAAGGTCAACTTACTAACCCAGTCTTGATTGAAACTAAAAATTTTGTTTGCAGTATCTAATTAAAATATATTATAGCTTGAAAAGGGCTCATTGTTAGAGTAGAAGATAGGGCTTATCTTGTGATGTGGCCCTAGGGGTACTGTTAGTAAGCAAAGACCTATTTCAGAATCTGATTTTGTTTGCTCCAGTCACTTGATGAAGAAGTGGGTAACTTTCAAAAGAAAGAGCATTTTTTGGGGCGCCTGGGTGGTGCAGTCGTTAAGCGGCTGCCTTCGGCTCAGGGTGTGATCCCGGTGTTATGGAATCAAGCCCCACATCAGGCTCCTCCGCTGGGAGCCTGCTTCTTCCTCTCCCACTCCCCCGCTTGTGTTTCCTCTCTCGCTGGCTGTCTCTCTGTCCAATAAAAAAATCTAAAAAAAATAAAAATAATTATTAAAAAAAAAAGAAAGAGCATTTTTCTGTAGAATTTACTATGGCAGGGAGGAAGACTCAACAAAAGGGCCAGATTTAAATAGTTAGTTTTATTTTTTTATTACCATAAAGAAGTAATCTGTAGGGCCAGGCCATTTAGAGGATATTGAACCTTTTATTCTTTTTTTTTTTTTTTACATTAATCATGAGTTATTTCATCCTCTCTTTGTATGGGAGGACAGTACAGTCATAATGCTTTTGTTTTTTGGTTTTTGTTTTTTTTTCTCCTCCTGTTAGGGGCTCAAGTGGCCTAAATTGCCATTAAGGCCCAAATCATGAGTTCTAGTAGCTCTTCTCTTTCATAATTAGCAGGAATGCCCTAACCGTTCTCAGCTAGCTTTCAGATTCATTTTATTGTCAAAAAGAAAAATAGGAAAGAATAATGGCAGTCTCTCCCCACTACCTGAGAGAAGCCCAATATTCATTAATATCTTGGTATTCATAAGGAGGGCATAATACACAGAAGTGTGGTCTGATAGAAAACAAACGAATTCTTACAGTATTGTAGTTTTTCTGTCTTTGTGTTTTAAGTCATTTCAAACTTACAGAAAAGTAAACTAAGGGCAAAAGAAGGAGAAGTTACTAGGAATGGAGATAGCAATTATGGAACTGAACGTTCCTGTCTCTGGCCTACACCTCTCCTGAGGCTTTGTAATCTTGAATCAATTAGAAATCCATTTCGGGGGGAACATAATAGCTGCTCTCTTAGGGACCATCCTTTTTTCCGGTGCTGAAAAAAGTTTAAAACACAGTGACTAGAAAGACCTAAACCTTCTCCTTATTAGTGCCCCTGCCCCTATTGCCAACCACTAGTAGAATGCCAGGGTCTTTTTATAAGGGATACAGAGATGTCGATAATAACCTTTGCCTCACCTAAGTGATCCCATGGTGGTCGCTATTTGTAGAATTTAACTATGGGTAGTAGTGTTCTCTCTAGAGATGGCTCTCCTGAATCCTATTTCAAAGGGACTCAAATCTATGACTTTATGTACCCTCTGCCTAGTTGAACCCTTGTACCTGCCGTACAAATATTTACCAACATGCCCGTGTCTGTCAGCATTTTGTTTGGTCTTTAGTCATCTGGGCACTTATGTAGGTGTGATACTTACTACCATGTTATTCATTATTTCAGTTTCAGAAATGCAGCTTCCTTCTTTATTATTAAGCCCTTTTAAAAAAAAAAGTATATTTTAAAGCACGTTCTTTAAAATGACCACTGTTAGATACAAGTAGATGTTTAGAATGTCCATGGCAATCTCTTTAACTTTTTTCTTTCATAATTTAATCTATTTCTAATTTTATGTGCAGAACTTTCCTAATATATTACACAGAATCTACTCAGAAATACCTTACTTAACTGCCTTGAAGTGTGATTTTTCCAGTGCTTACACCGTAGCCCTTCAGGGCTTCTTGATGTCAGTTCTCTAGGCTTGATAGTAGTTGAGGCAAGCTGAAAGGGGTTTTTGTTTGTTGGTTTGTTTTCAGATGGTCATGGATTCTTTAGATCACCCAGCAGAACTAAAGAACGTGAGAAACAAAGTTTGGGTTTTGCTGAAGTTCGCTTGTCAGCCCTGCTTTACTTTTTTAAAGTTGTCCCTTAGTAATATCTTTCAAATGGACTCATTACATTCCTAATCTCAGAGCAGAATATTTTAAACAGAAGTTTAAAACCATTTTCATTTTATATCTAATTCAGTAGTTTACAAATAAATTCTCACAATAATACAAGTACAATAAAAATCATTTTCCCCATTTGATTTATATTTTCTAGAACTGAGAATAGAAAAATAACTTCCACCTTCATTGTTTATAGCAGGTAGCTCAAAAGAAAATCACACGCCACACCCGCCATGGTTCTATCATAGCAAGTTAGGAAAGTGAAAATTAAGAATTCTAAGCAACAAGCATTGAAAACTAGAGTCCTCATACCTTGACCTTTTTCTCTATCTTCCTTATTCAATCCTGTGGGAGGACAGCTTTCACAACTGCTGGGGCCTGAGAGAATATAATATCAGGTATGTTGATTGTTTCCATAAATTTAAAAAAAGGCTATAGAATAAGGTTCTACTTTCCCCCTTTTAGTCCTTCTGTCACTGATGCTGGTGAAAAAAGAGGCCTTTTAGTACTATGCTTCTGAATCAGTGTCACCTGAGGAGGAAAAAATTAGATTTTTTTTTTTATGTTTTTGTTTTGTTTTTTGTAGTTTATAAAATCAAACGCAAATTCAAGCCTGACTATCCTGTCAGTGTATATATTTTCCCTCCATACGTGGCTAACTGAAGAAACAGTCAAACTGGAGAATTTAGGTTTCTAGATTTTAAGCTGACTGTTCTACATACAAATTTAAGTTAAAACTTTTTAAAAAGACCTTTTTCTGATACCAGTTTGAAAAGTAAAGTTTAAAGAACTAATTATGGGTATGATACCCTGGTTGATTATCTTCCACCAGAACTCAGTCATTGTCAGCCTGGCCAGTTCTTTGAAGGGTATTGATACATCTCAATAGAAGATTGAGCAGAAGAGTTTCTGCTTTTTCTGGAAATAAAGATAATGATACTCAGATTTCAGTTCACCACCACAGATTTGCTTGAAAGCTTCACAATTAAGCCTTCAATTTGTTATGGTCTTTGTAAGCATCAACCCTTTCCCGGTTTTGTGACCTTACTTTAAAAAAACAAAAACAAAAACAAAAAACAAATCTGAATAACACCTGAGAAGGAAATCTCATAACAGGAAACGCATTGTTAGCGAAACTGATTTCAAACAGGAGAAATTCCTTTTTATTAACATTTGAGAAATTATAGAGTAAACCCAATTCAGCATGGTCCCTAAAAACAGGAGCAGATCTCTCCATTCAGACCACCCTATAACTATATTCCATGGCAGTAAATACCGGGAATATATTTCCTTACCATCTGCTTGAAGGGCTTCAAGTTCTGGTAATCAGATATTTGAAATTCTACCTGGTCCTCATCAATCCATCCCACTTGTATTGATAGTTCAGAGGCAGATGTCCTGAGCATACAAGCAGAAATACTAAAAATAAATTCAGTCTTTAAAATATAGAATATTGTTTCAAGTATTATTTTAAAGATTTTATTTATTTATTACAGGGAGAGAGAGAGAGAGTGCACAATAAAGAAAGCACAAGCAGGGTGGAGGGGCAGAGGGAGAGGGAGAAGCAGGCTTCCCCCTGAACAGGATCATGACGCGAGCCAGAGGCAGATGCTTAACGAACTGAGCCACCCAGGTGCCCCTCAAGTATTTTTTATGATAGAAGACAAGTGGAAAGTTACACATTTTGTTCCACGTCCAACCTAGGAAAAGCTTTTATTTCTGACCTGTTCTGCTTAAATTGATTTCTTTCTCTCTAGTAGCACAGTTGTTGTCAGAAGTAATTTCTAACTTCTGTTTCATCTTCATGGCTTAGGAGGGAATAGTATCTACCGTTTTCTACATTCACCTTGTGGGAAGTCAGTGCCGATGGCACATTGTCTTCAGTAACTTAGGGGCAAGTGTGATGCTCACGAAAGATATCTAGGAGCCTTTTTCTTATGGTGACCTCCCAAGTTAGTGGAGGTCACCAGGCTAAAATAGTTCCTGCAAGACCTTTTTCAAATAAAAGATTATGTACTTGTTGATAGAATTTGAATAATAAACTCTCTACCAAAATCTCTTAAGCAATTATATATTTCAGAATAATATTTATATAATAATAATATCTATCATAGATATATTTTATAAGTTGATTTTAATCCTCACAAAAATTTTATGAGCATTTTGTCACTGTTTTACAGATTACTCAGCTTGAACAGCTTTCCTTAGTATCACAACTAATGAGTGCGAATCTGGAATTCGGCTCTAAGCCTTCTAATTCTATATTCTACACTTTACTACTACTATATCTTACTACTTTAAATAGATTAGATTTGAAGGGTCAGTCTATCAAGCTCAAGTAGCAGCTGTCTCATTCATTTTTAATATATAGGCCATATATTCATACTAGTTATTTATCAATAGGAAACTTGCCTGTTAAACTCCGATTTATAAAAGCTCTATCAAAGCTGCTTTATTACTATGTTAATCAATTATTGGGTGATATTTTTATATGAAAAATCTCTGACACAAGTTCAAGAAGAATCATACATTTTGCTATATTACTCTCAAGGATAAATTACTGATTTTTTCTAAATTAAATTACACGTTAGAGAAAGGTGTTTTTAAATACTGAAAGTAAAAATGGCACTCTTTTTAACCTGTAAATAAACAAGAATCCCATAATAGATATATGGTATGAAAAATTGGAAGGGAATTGCTGAATTACTCAGTAAATTATATTGGACAATTAGCTAACCTTGTGGGGAAATTTAAATTAGAACCCGGCTTTATAGAAAAATAAATTCCAGGGGAATTAAACACCTAAATGTGAAAAACAAAACTTTAAAAAGAAAACAAGGGGTAGCTTTATGACATTGGTATAGGGAAGGATTTCAAAACAAGACACAAAAAACACAGATTATAAATGAAAAGGTTGATATATTTGACTTCCTGGAAATTAAAAACTTCTCTGCATCAAAGACTCCAAAAACAAAACGAAAAGACAAGCTACAACTAGGAGAATATAATAGCAGCACGTATAGCCAATGGAGAATTAGTATATAGACTACATGATAAATAGCCTCATTTTTAAATGTGTGGTTCCTTGAACAATGTGGTTCTTTAGATGAGATTCCCTGACTCGCAGTATCAGCATCAGTGGGAACGAACGTATTAGAAATCAGAATTCTTTGGCCCCCACTCAAGGCCCTATTGAATCAGAAACTCTGGAGGTGGGGTTTTGCAGTCTTGAACAGGCTCTTCATGTGATTCTGATGCATGCTAAAATTGATAGCCATAGTATTAGAGTAAACTCAAATGATAAATAATATGAAAAGATACTTGTCTTATCTTCAACCAGAAAATGTAAGACTGTGAAATATTTTTTCATACCCATAAGAGTAGCTAACATTTAAATCTTAAGTTTTAACAAGGATGTAGAAAAATTGTAGTTTTGCTGTTGGAAATATAAATTGGCCTAACGGTTTCAGGGAGTAATTTGGAAATACCCAATAAAGTTGAAGATGTGCATCCTTGATGACCAAGTATTTCTACTTTTGAGTGTTTACCATAGAAAAAAGTCTTGCACAAAAGATACAGCAGTCACAAATAAAGGCTTTTCACTGTAGCACTATTTGAAATAATGAAACTTTATGATAACTATCAGTAAAGAATGAATAAGCTGGTTTTAATCCATGTGACTATTGTATAATCAGCTTAAAGTCAGTGAATTCGCAAATATGGCAAAAAGTTAGCATCTTCTAAATGAATAGTGGTGCATGTGTGCCTACTTCCTGTACTTTGAAATACTTTATCATTTTATATTTAAAAAATTAAATGGGATATTAAAATATTAAAGGATTCCCATCTGGCTCTGTCTTATCTTTCAGGATTCTGTTTCAAAAGGTAATTGAGTTTGGGGCGCCTAGGTGGCTCAGTGGTTGAGTGACCAGCTCTTGATTTCGGCTCATCTCATGATCTCAGGGTCCTGGGATCAGCCCCACATCGGGCTCCGTGTGCTCAGTGGGGAGTCTGCTTGAGGATTCTCTCTCACCCTCCCTCTGCTCTTCCCCAACTCATGCTCCCGCACGCATGCATGCTCTCTCTCTCTCTCTCTCTCTCTCACTCTCAAATAAGTAAATCTTTAAAAAAAAAAAAATGATTGAGTTTGGGCAAACCAGAATCTTCAATCTATTTGAGGGGGGAAGGTATAACTAGACACTGAAAATCACTTTTTGAACAGTAAATGCAAAAAAACCCCCAGGGAATGCAAATTAATTGAGTGTAAATTCTTGAGTAATTGCTGTGGCCCAAAGTAGAGGGACAGATAGGCATATTATAGGATCATGTGTCCAAAATTATTAGAGTTAAATTTTTAAGTAGTTCTTTTTGTTTTTTGTTTTATTTATGTTTTGTTTAGTTTAGTTTTGTTTTTTAGCAGGGGGAGTGCAGAGGGTGAGGAAGAGAGATAATCTTAAGTAGGCTCCATGCCCAGGGCAGAACCCCACACAGGGCTTGATCTCACAAGCCTGAGATGATGACCTGAGCTGAAATCAAGAGTTGGACACTTATCCAACTAAGCCACCCAGGCGCCTGAAGTAGGGTTTTTGTGGTTTGTTTCTCTTTGTTTTTTTAGAAGTGGAAGTTAAGTGGAAGAAGGCATGAAGGCTGTATATTCTAATGTGGTGGTTCTCAACCTTATTTTTTTTAGCTCATATTCCATTTTGATAAATATAAATATCTTATATTTGTGGTTAATTTAATTTGGAATTTCACAATAAGTTAAATACTATTCTAAAAATGATTGAATAAAAGATTTTGTGATGACAGAGAGGAATCCTTTTCCCCTCCTCACATTTTTATCTACATATAGAAAAGGGATCTTCTGTTCTCTTAGAAGTGCTAGAGGGAAAAGTCTAACTTTCTGTATTAATCAGGATGGGCTAGACTGTGCTGCCATAACAAAGTAAGCCTGAAGTACTGGGGGTATAACCACAAAAGTTTACTTTTATTCATATCGTATGTACAGCGCAGATCATTGGAGGCCCTTGCTCCACATAGTCCCTTGGGAACCCCCATTGAGACGCTGGAATGTTGTAGTTTCACCAGTGAAATACATGGCTTCCAAGGTGCACAAAGGGAGAAAGAGAATGGAGCATTGATTCTTAAGTATGTTAACTGAGAAATGAAATATATCATTTGTGCACCATTCACGGTCCTAAACTAGCTGCAAAGGAAATGGAGAAATGTAGATGAGCAAATGGAATATTGATGAGCATTGTACCTCATAAAAGGAATTAGCTCCATGCTACTAGTTCATGATGTGAATGAGTATTCTTTATCAGCCAAAACTTCAGAGGGGAAGGGAGTTTTCAGTGGTAGCAGTCGATACCAAACTTCACCTTGAACCATCCAAAAGTAACTTGATTTTGCTTATCTTACATTACACCTTTTTTCTCCTCTGGATCACAGGATATCAAACTGAATGCTGAATCTGATTTTTTGCTACAGGCTTTTCTGTTCAGGATGTAAAGATCAAAGCACTAACTAGGTCACATGCACAATTAAGTTTAAAGTGGTTTCCTGGAAGGTTTTTTGACATCTAAATCAAATTTTAAAGATTTCCTTTTGTTTATCTTCTTACAAAGATTGAAATGTGTGAGAGAAAAGTCCTCATAAGTTTTCAGCAGAGATCTTCAGGGCACCTGGGTGTCTCAGTCAGTTAAGCGTCCGACTCTTGATTTCTGCTCAGGCCACGGTTGTAGGATGAAGCCCTATGTCAAGCTCCACACTGGGTGTGGAACCTGCTTGAGATTCTCTCCCTCTCCCTCCTGCCCCTTCTCTTTCCCTCTCTAAAAAAAAAAAAAAGAAGAAGAAGAAGAGATCTTCAACCATAATGGTAGGAAATTATCACCTTAGTTCATTCAACTAACTAGGTTATATTTGAGGTTTCCCCTAAACTTGCAATCGGTTTCAATAACTTTTCTTTGAGAAGTTAACTTTTTCTTATGTGGGTTTTTTGATAACGTAATCTACTTTGGATTTAATATGATAGGCATTGTTGAGATTAAGTGGGTGATGTTAATAATATTCAATAGAAAGTATTTTAGGAACTATATTTAAGATAGATTCAAGTGGGGAGAGGTTGGAGGTAGGGAAGCCAGCTAGTGTTGTACTTTTTAGTGATTACGAATCTTTCTGAGTTCCTTAAGGGTAAGGACTATTATGTTGTTCATTTGCGTATTTCCAGTCTTTGTAGGTTCATTGTGAATTTGTAATTATTGCAAATCATTTGTGGAACATGGCAGGAAATAAAATTAATGAATCAATAAGGGAGTAAATGAATTCTCCTTTACCGTTAAAAGAAAGACAGCTAAACACCTAGACTTTTATAGTGACAAGGAAAATAAAGAGCCCGGGAGAATATGGGGGAAAGAGTTAAGAGGGCTAGATAAAGTAGAGTATATGATGAGGAACAAAATTAAGCGTACTCTAAAACTGAACGCTGGGGAACTAGAGAAAAGAAGGTGTTAGTAACAGTTGGGAAAGAAAATGTCTATGTGTGTTTTTTTTTTTTCTTTGAGAGGAGAGTTATACAGAATATTGCTGGTAAATCTATTAGGTCTTAGAGTGAGAGCTAATTGGGAAAACACCCCATAGACAGTGGAATGGGGAAAAAAAAGTAGATTTGGGAGTTATTTACATGTAATTGATTAAATCATTTTGTGGATGAATTCTAGGATTAAATTGTTTTATAGATGAATTCTGATGAGAGTAAGCATAGGCTAAGTTATATTGTTTTCAGCTTTTTTTTTTAATTGGATCTGTGTTTAAGCTGTGCTTTATTATGTAAGAATAAATTCTGCTACCAGAAATGCCAATAATTTGTCCATATTTTCAATTGCAATGAAGTTTTGCTTGAATTAGGCTATCAGAATTTCACTATGACATTTTTACTGTAACAGGGTTTGTGGCACATTTGAAGCTACTTTGTGGCAAACAGCTGGGAAAGAAAGCTATATACAGTCCTCTGTATAGCAGAAATTATTTTAAAGAATAGGTTTAGAGACAGAAAGATCTAGTTGCAGAATAGCTATAGAGAATCTTCCAAGTAGGTCCTCCAAATAGCAGCCACTGCTGCAACTCTACCAATAATTATTACATCTGCATTGTGTGGAAAGGGTTGTTGGTAGGACCTCAGTATTTTTAAACTCAGTTCTATCCCCATGTGACAGTAGCATCATCAGTCATGTGTTCTATGTTTTTGGGAATTAGAAGAGGATCACAGAAGTCATGTCATCCATTTTACAGTTGTAAGGAAAATTTGCCAGAGCACCAAAGCTTCATGGCCAGTTAAATGGTTAGGCTAAGACTAACTAATTAATATTCTTTTGACTTCTAGTCTAGTACTTTTCCTATAATCCTGTGCAATCCTCCTTCTTTAAATGTGATTAAAACTGAGAAATTTTTGTCTAAGCATTGATTTTTTTTTATATCTAGAATATAAGAATTGAAAGTACCATTTTCTTTTAGTAACTTTTTATGTGCAATAAATTTATCAAACAACTTAACTATTATTTTACTGATGAGAAAAAAAGCCTAAATTTTTTTCTTTGGCAGGTGATTCATTCCATCTGGTTTAAATGTAGACAGTCAATATTTTTTAATAATTATTTTTTATTGATGTATAGTTGACACACAGTGTTGCATTAGTTTCAGGTGTATGACAGTTATTCAACAAGTTTCTGTACATTATGCTAGCCTCACAAGTGTAGCTACCATTTGTCACCATACAATGCTATCATAATACCATTGACTCTATTCTCTATGCTGTACCTGTCAGTCCAATGACTTACTCATTCTGTAACTGGAAGCCTGTACCTCCCACTCCCTTTCACTCATTTTGCCCACCACCACCCCCCGTCCCCTCCCTTCTAGCAGCCACCAGTTTGTTCTCTGTATTTATGGGTCTGTTTCTGCTCTTTTTTGTTTGTTTTATTTTTTAGAGAACATACATGAGTGAGATCACATGGTATTTGTCTTTCTCTGACTGACTTATTTCACTTAGCTTAATACCCTCTAGGTCCATCCATGCTGTTGCAAATGGCAAGATCTCATTATTTTTTTACAGCCGAGTAATATCCCATTGTATATCTATACCACATCTTTTTTATCCATGAATCTATCACTGGACGCTTAGGTTGCTTCTGTATCTTGGCTATTATAAATAATGCTGCAATAACCATAGAGATGCATATATCTTTTTGAATTTATGGTTTCATTTCCTTTCGGTAAATACCCAGCAGTGGAATTAGTAGATCGTATGGTATTTCTGTTTTTAATTTTTCGAGAAACCTCCATAGTGTATTCCAAAATGGCTGCACCAATTTATATTCCTACCAGCAGTACACAGGTGTTAGTAAATTTTGTTGAGGGATAAGCAGTTGTTTTAAAAATGATGTTTTCCTTTTAATCTTTTGTAATCAGAAAGAAGTTGAGAATTTTACAGACCTAGAGAAACTCTACCTCTACCTTCAGCTGCCTTCTGGTCTCAGCAATGGAGAGAAAAGGTATATCTCTTCTTGCTTTTGCCTTAACTACAGTGTTAATAGGACATCCTTAAGGTGTGTGTGGCGTGTGTATTGTGATTGTTTTTGTTGTGTGCTATTCCTAAAATCATCAGAAAACAGAATGGCAAAATAGTAGATCTTTTAGTCTTTGATCATATTTGATTGTGTTTACTTACAGTTTTTGCTGATTCATTTGTGCATCTGGGTAAATGCTATGAAATGCAGTTTGGGTTATGTGTTTTAAACAGATCAATATATTTATGCAGTGTGAGGGACTGTGAAAATTGGACAGAAAAGCAAAAAACAAATAGATAAGTATTGTAAGCAATGAAGTTGCAGGAGTTTTTTTTAGTTACTGTTAGGTGAACAGATAACAGAATATAAAGAAAAAGTTAAATTGCATATATGGAACATGAATTTACTATAAATGTGAGATACTTATGTGTTTGGAAATATTGCTATATTTTCATTACTAAAATATTTAATAGTTTCAAATAGAAAATAGAGAAGTTGTTAGCTCATGCATTCTATTAAAAGTTTCATTATCCTTCTAAGTATTTCTCAAAGTTCATTTCATTCATGTAAGTTATACTTAAAATTATTTATAAAAAGAAATGTTATTTTAAAATTGTGTGTAAAAAGAAATGGCATGAAAATTCTGTTGCTTTTACCTCTTCTCCCCCAAACCAAATTTTATAACCATTTGAATCATTTTGTTGTCCTAGAAACTCTCTCTCTTCTTTGGAATTAAATAAATTCTTGTTCCATTAGCTGGGATGAGTGTCAGAATCAATGGAGGATCGTCCCTTGTGTTATCTTGGGTGTCCATTTTATGGATTTAGTTTATAAATGACACTGCCATATAGTAGAATCTTAGGACGTTAGTAGAAGTATTGGCCCGGGGCGGGGGGCCAGTTCGAGGAAAGACGGTAGGAGGAGATTTGTCCTCTCAAGATCTCTCTGGTGTGAATTGCATTCTGGAGCATGGAGTGCTTAATATGGTTTCAGGGTAGTTACTTGAAAACACTAACAAGCAAATAGAAAATATTTATCCACAACTTACTTTAAAAGTTTGATGATTTGGTAGGTTTAGGCAAATGAACAGGCAAGTAAGTGAGCAAATATCTACTTCGAGGTCATTTTCACCAAAACAAATACCTTATGTTGTCAGTGCTCAATCACCTATGCCACTATAGAGACCATCAGGAGGGATGGAACCGGGCAATAACTTCAGTCAGTCACTAGCTGTAGAAAAATGGCTCACCATCACAGGTGGACAATTTGAATATAGATAACTGGGCATCTACTGTATGGCTTGAGTTTGGTTTGGTCATTTATTTGTATTGTGTTTATATGCAGTTGTTTAATGGAACTTATAGGCCTGGCTCAAAAATTGTCAATTAGGGGCGCCTGGGTGGCACAGTTGTTGGGCGCCTGCCTTCAGCTCAGGGCGTGATTCCGGCGTTATGGGATTGAGCCCCACGTCAGGCTCCTCCGCTGGAAGCCTGCTTCTTCCTCTCCTACTCCCCCTGCTTGTGTTCCCTATCTGGCTGGCTGTCTCTCTGTCAAACAAATAAATAAAATCTTTTTTTAAAAAAATTGTCAATTAATTGCTGTCTGGTTCAGCTAAAACCTTTTTTTGTTTTACAATCAGTGATCAGAATGCCGTGTCATCTAGTCGGGCACAGCAAATGCATGCCTTTTCCTGGATTCGAAATACCCTAGAAGAACATCCTGAGACTTCATTGCCCAAACAGGAAGTCTATGATGAGTACAAGTAAGTATCATGTGCATACATTAGGCATGCTGATGTATTAAAAAGCTTAAGTGCTATACTTGGCTAATATATATACTTGGTGAATATCATGCTGGTATATGGGATTTTGACTTAGAGATTTCTAAGGTTCTTTCCATCTCTATCTAAGCTTCTCTGGTAGCATATATCATAAAGAACAGGATTATTGAATAAAAGGATTTCTCTAGAGTTCTTCTGGATGATAGGAGGGATGTTTGCAGGCAGAATGATAGTGGTATAGGATTGCTGAATGAAAGGGTTCCTATAGAGTTCTTAAGGATGAAAGGAAGGGTGTGTCTGGGGTTAGAACAGTGGAAGGCAATAAATAAGTCAGTGTATAAGGGAAAACTAAAGCATGTTTTTTATTTAGACTTCTTAAAGGCCTTTCTCATGTCTAGAACTTTGCTAATGCTTCTCTATACCAACCCAAAAAAAAGAAAAGTTTCTAGAATATCGTGAATTACTTATTCATGAATGAGGAGTTCCATGGCTTGTACATGTTAGACACTCAAATAATGTCATTTGTACAGATAATTTATTTAAATATAGAAAACAAAAATATAAAGACTAATGGGCCTTTCTGGATAAAGACAATTTAATAGTTGCTAAGTCTAGTTTTGTTTAACATTTTTATAGTTGATATGGAAGACAGAATTTATTCTGGCAAAGTAAATAAAACCAACATTTCCAGGGTATTTAAATGTCAAACCAGCAAGCATTTGTGTGTTGTACTTACACAATTTGAAAGAAAAGTGTCAAATAAATGCTGTTGTTAACCAGTGTAATATGATGCAAATGGACTACACTTACTCAGATTTTGGTATCTAGAAAGAAAACTACCTTCATTCAAAATTGTGATTCCCTCACCTTAAGGAACATAATGGAGCTGGAGAAAGTGTAGAGAAAAATGTCTGAAATGATCAAGGGAACAAAGTTAAACTGAAGAGCTTTAGATTTTTTTCTCTTTAAGAAAATTAAAGTTCAGTGTGCATGTGACCCAAGTCTATAAAGTTCATTTTCTTAATTTATAACAATCTGTTGAATACCTGCTATGTGCCAGACCCTGTATTAAGTTCTGAGGATATAATGAATAAGACACAGCCCCTCCCATTCATGAGAAATATGTATGTATTTATAGTAAGTATTAATTTTCACTAAACTAAGTAAAACAAAGATAACCCTATAAAACTACAAAAAAGCAAATATTAATTCATTAAAAGGGTGTTAATATCAGTAAACATGTGATACGTTGAAGAAACTCTGGACTGAGTATCAACAGAATAGATTCTCTCATTAAATTTGTGACCTAGACAGGTGTTTTAACCATTCTTTTTGTCAGATGCATAATCTATAATATGAGGCAATAGAAGAAGTATGAGGTTTCTTATAGCTTTAAAATTCTAAAAGTTGTCTGAAGTAGCAAATGTTGGGAACTAGTTATCCAGAGATGTCTTGTTAGTTTCCCAAAAGGCAAATTGGACAAAATAATATATGACATTTTCATAATGAATTCAGCCTGAGTGGAAGTGGAAGCCCATGGAAGCCCATGACATGGGCTAAGAAGAAACGTATGTTTGTGTGTCCACAGCATCATAGCATGTGGGAGCTCGAAATTCAAATTATTCTTTCATTTGATTATGTATTGCCTAAAACCATAATTTGCCATGTGGGTTTAAATAACTTGAGAGATGAAAAAGTAGGAGGACTACAGACAGGCAAGAAGTAGATCAAAGTATCACGAAATAGCTCGTCAAAAGCTTTTTAATTATTTTAAGTTGTGTTGTCTAGAGAAAGCAAAATGTAGTATAACTATTTTTCAAGTACAAGAGTGTTAAATCACAGAAGAAATTTCAGTTAGACACGAAATAACATTCCTCTCTATAAAGATTTTTAGAGAAATTTTGTCCTTTCCTAATGGCCCTTTAGACTAGTCATCTTCCTATTTGGAGTACCTTTATGAGGTTTCCTGCATAAAAATTTAGCATAGAATGACCAGTCTTAAATTGATTCTGTTTTAAATACTCAATGAAAAAATGTTATTAATATGAAATATACCTTTATTTTAAGCTATTCTGTTGCATATAGACCCTTGTATAATTCATTGCAGTCATGTTCAATGATGTATTTTTGTGAAATTAATCCCTTTCACAGTCATTAAAATCAAAATCCCTTTGAGAGAAAAAAAATGAAGGTATAATCTAAGATAGGATTGACTAACTTCTTTTAACTATTTTCATGCTAAATTAAGATACTAATAGGAACAGAAAGCTTAAAGGGGCTTTAAGCATGCTAAAACAGTTTAATTCACAAATGATGGAGAACTTCTGTATTTGCTGAAACTTTTGAATTCTGATAATCTCGTGTTTCTGAAAATGATCATTATTTTTGAACTACAAAAGTAATATGTATTCATAATTACAGTTTTGGGAAAGAGTTACAAATGTATTTAAAAAAAACAGTACCAGTAAATCTTATTACCTAAAAATAACCACTTTGGCTTATTTCTTTTTATTTTTTCTAATGCCACCTTTTTGTGTATATGTTCTTGTTATTGTTTAACCAAATTTGGCCCCGTTGTTCACATAATTCTTGAAGGGGGAACAGTGGCAAATAACACTGTAGCAAACATTCTTGATGATATAATTTAGTGTAGATTATCAAAATGGAGATTGCTGGTTTATGAACCTGTATATATTAAGGATATTAACTATTAAAATGTAAATATTTTTTCAAGATTGCTGTCTGTTGTTTTAGTTAATCTCTTTATAAGTAGTTTGATTTAGCCATTAGCAGTGGAATACCCTTGTATTTTTCCTAGATTTTTTTTTTTAAGATTTTATTTATTTATTTGACAGAGAGAGAGAGACAGCGAGAGAGGGAATACAGCAGGGGGAGTGGGAGAGGGAGAAGCAGGCTCCCCGCTGAGCTCGATCCCAGGACCCTGAAATCATGACCTGAGCTGAAGGCAGACCTTTAAGGACTGAGCCACCCAGGCGCCCCTTTTTCTAGATATTTTTAAAGAGATTTCACTTTTCATATATAATCATTTGTTCCATCTGGTATTTATTTTGGTGAACGCCATTAGATAAGGTACTAATTTCAGGTTTTTTCTGAATATTATTAATTATTCCAGCCTCGTTTATTGAATTTTTTTTTCTCTTAACACACTAACACACTAATCTGTAATAGAACTTTTAACTTACTAAAGCCCTTTTAGATTCAGTTTTTTTTCCTTGATGTTTTCTGTTCTTATTCCAGTACCATACCATTTTTACTATTTTAACTATTAACTATTTAAAATATTGGTGGGACCAGACTCCCCTTACTATTCTATCCCTCTTTTTTAAAATTTTCCTTGGTTTTATTTTCAGACCAGTTAATGTGTTTCATATGAAGTTTGGGATCACTCTTCTAACTTTAAAAAAGGAAACCTCAAAGGAATTTTGATTCAACATGCATTAAATGTGAAGTCTTAAAAAAAAATTAATTTCCGAGCTAGAAGTATATTTCTTAATTTACATCTTTCTCATGCCCTTCAGTGAAGTTTCAGTTTTTCCCTTCAATTAAGTCCATTTGTTTTTCTTATTAAGTTTTATTCCTTGGTAATTTTTATTGTTTTATTTATATTAAAAATATTTTTTCTGTTGCTTTACTATTGGTTTAAGTTTATAGGATATCTATAGACTTCTGTTTATTTTGTACATTTTATATTTACTGAATTTTTCAGTTATTACTTTTGACTTGAGTAAAGTTTATTCTGTGTATCTTCCTCATTCTCTTTATTTTATTACATTTAATAGATTTTCCTTCTGATTTTAAATAATAATGATAGGCATCATTTCCTCTTATAGTTCTTTGATGTTAAGGATGTATCATTTATAGTTGATCAAGACTTTATTTGCTACTTTATGAGAAATGAATATTGAAATTTATCAAATGCTTTTGGGCATTTATTGAGATTATTATGAAGTGCTTTTTTCTTTGACCTACTGATATGATATATAAAGATATTACCTAAAATATAAACCCTTCTTTTAGTTCTAGAATGAATGTTCCCTTCATGTCAAGATGTGTATCTTTGAGTGTACTGTTGATCTCTGTTTGCAAGTATATTATTTAGGATCTTTGCATCTATATTTATTAATATTTTGGTCTGTAATTTTCTTTTTCTGTGCTATCTTTGTCAGGTTTTGATATCAGGGTTAGGCCAGCTTCGTAAATGAATTGGAACTCTTTCCCTAAATTTCTGTGCTCTGGAACAGTTTATATAGCATGGGACTTATTTGTTCTTGAAAGTTTTAAAGAACTCAACCATAAAACCATCTAGGCCTGGAGCCTTTGTTGGAGGTAATTCTTTGACAATTTTTTGTGGTTTTTTTCTGGTTAGGTTTTTACTTCATTAGTCAGATTTAGTAATTTGTTTTTCCTTGAATTCATTCAGATTTTCAAATGTATAGGCATAGCATTACATATATTATTCTCTCCTAAATTGAGTTATCTTCTATATCTCTTATATTTATTTTCATATTTCTGGTTTTATACATTTCAATTTTCCTTTTTTTTTTTTTTTTT